>NW_027526295.1:175365214-175607122 GCF_048455015.1 Haemaphysalis longicornis
ATATATATATATATATATATATATATATATATATATATACCATACACACACACCCGCGCGAACGTCTCATTGTGTATTAAGTAACGGTTGGTCGCAGATTCAGCGCTCGGGTAGCGGTGCACGTAACTGCGCCGAGTCGAATGGTGGCAGCGCTCTTCGGAGGCATCCATTAGGCGACAGGATTAAGGCAGCCCGTCGGGAGGCTCGTCGCATCGTTTGCCGGGCCTAATCGCCCCCGCCTCCTGCGCTGCTTCATTTCATCCCCGTTTTGTTTCTTTGTTCCATTTTAGCGACCCTGTTACATTTCTCTTCCTCCCGTTTCTTCATTGTTACCTCGCTGACTGAAAGGTGCCCAGCATGATGTGCACTTGGGCACGATGGCCACCATTTTTTCTGTATGTTTCCGCCAAATCTCTGCAAAGCCAATTGAGCGACGCTGACGCCGTGCACGGTGCAGTCGGTGCGCTGTAATCAAATAGATGAAGAATTCGCCCAACGGAAGACGCTTCCAGGTTCCGCTAATAGCAAGAACCGATTGAGATTCGGTGCTGGACGTTACCCTTGCGCCGCCCAAACGGTAACTCCCTGCAGCTGTCTGCGTCTTCAGATGAACGCGTCATTGTACTTGAAGCACTGCGTGTATGGGTTGATAGCGGCCGGAATGGCAAGAAACCTCTTCCGTCATTTATACCTTTTTGAACGCTTATTAACTTCACTACCATGGACTGTGTAGATAATTCTCCAGCCTGAAAGGGCGCACGCACGCACGCGCGCACGAGAGAGAGAGAGAGAGAGAGAGAGAGAGAGAGAGAGAGAGAGAGAGAGAGAGAGAGAGATAAAAGCGTAAGCCGGAAACCCAACACTTAAGCCCAGGATGGATTCCACTGCGCTGCGATGAATTACAGAATAGCAGCGCAGCGAAATGACCTACAGGTATACCGTTAGCTCTATATATTGGGCGTCGCGCTCCGGCGCACGAGTCTGAGCTACCAAAACGCTCGGAGCGTTAAGGGCAGCCAATTATACCAGTCGGTTACAGGCAAAAGAGGGTCCCTGCGCGCACGCCGAAAGCAAGTATACACACCGATATCGATCAACGCAAGCCGTAATCTCTCAGCCGCTCGCAGGAGCATCTCCCGCTAATCTCCGTGTGCGGGCCCGCTGCTCATCGTGTTAATCCCTATCAATTCCACTCCGCTAGCCCCGTTCCTTCGACGCAACATCTAAAAACATTGCCTGGACTGAGCCAACGGCGTAGAGCATGTGCTACGGGCTCTCGACATGAGCCAAACATTGCTTCGTTTAGGACCATGCAGAGGATACTGCCTTTCCTGCTCGAGTTTCGGGCGCCTTACTTGATTTTCGTGTGGCGCGTCTGGTAATACGTGTTGCGCCAAATAACACCTGCGAGCAAAACGATTGGAACAGTTTGGTTTCGAAATGTTCTCGCAATCAGCTTTCAGCCCTGCTTGTAAGCATCACCACCCGCGCCGTCCCTAATTGGCTCCACGCTCTCCGCTTGCTCTCGAATATAAACGCTACAACAGGCGTACCGCGGCGAACCATATAGCCTCGGGGGGTTGCATCGGCGTACTTAATGCACTGCATGCGGAAAATGGCATTCATAATTAATAAGAAACGTTTCATGCTTTTTACCACTATGGCAACACATAAAGATCACCCAGGGTGCTTTGCTTACGATGAAAGCCAGAACGGCGTGGAAAAATTAAAGCAGCAACAGCGACATCGAGGAGAAAGCTCACTGTAACGGCAGGACATAAACTCTGTGATTAGTCAGTGCGCATTCATTTAGCTTAATATTGCGCCTAAAAACGCACAAGAAAAACATGATTGCCTTACCACCAAATTTTTGTTCTGTCGACGCTTGTGTAACGTGTAGTACCGCGCGCATTCCGTGCTTAATACGAACCTCTTTTCGATACACTTTTCGATAAAAACACTTTTCGATACACTCCATCAGAGTGCAGCACTCTGATGAAGGCAAGTCCCATCAGTAAACCTTGTTTGTTATTGTTCTTGCTGGGTATCCGACTGCTTGCTTATACTATATCTGCGCGCCTCGAGTTTTTTCTTCTCTCTCTCTCTCTCTCTCTCTCTCTCTCTCTCTCTCTCTCTCTCTATATATATATATATATATATATATATATATATATATATATATATATATATATATATATATATATATATATATATATATATATATATATATTTATTTATTTATTTATTTATTTATTTATTTATTTACACGCATTTGTTATGATAAGCCACAGACCACAAGGACGAAGTATGCGACCTTTTCAGGAATAACTCAATGCTCAAGGCGGGAGGAAGATTGGTCACGAACAAAAATAAAGGAGGACCAAAGAAAACTACCGGTGCGAAAATTGATAGATTAAAAGTGAAGTACAACAGCGAACACACACACGCGCGCCTAAAGTCGTTTCGCGTGATTGGATTTTGCACTTATCGGAGAAGCGGAGGTGAAGAAGGGCTTCGCAATTCGATTTCTCTTCTCCGCGCCAGGCCCATGGTCCCCCTCTCTCGTGAATCCACTAGAGCCCGCGCCTCGTAAGGACGATGGCGCGAAATTTGCGAGGAGCGCCGTATATTTACACGGAGTCCAGATATCAGCAATATATAGAAAAAGAAATGCGCTCAGTAGTCGGAAGAAAAGCTGAGCAGGAGAAATAGTGAATCGGCGGGGCACTTTTCGTTCTGCGCGATACACGCGTACAGAAACAACAGAATCGAGGCAGTAATATTTGCACTAGCACATTTGCGAAACGTTGTCCGCTGCTTATTACATCATACCACAGCGCGCGATAGACTGCTTTATTCCTTTTCCTTTTTTCTTCTTCTTCCTTGCCCGGTCGACTACGCGGAGCCAATCAGCAGCAGGAAAACGTAAACGGCAAGACAGTAAGAGCTCAACGCTTCCGAATGGAGTCCGTGGAGACCCGACGCACTGGAAAGCGCGCTGAGGACATAACGAGGGCAGAATCAATGTAAATGTACACTCAGTCATCCCTCGTTAACTCGAAGTCCTAAAATTCTCTGAAAATTTCCAGATAAGCGGAGTTTCGAGTTAAATTGGTGCAAATACATGGCTGGCGCCTTTGGAGGGACGGCGAAAATTTTTTTCGACTTTACCGATATTCCAAGATATCTGAGTTCGAGTTAACGAGGCGGTACTATATATATATATATATATGCAGAAATAAGGGAAGGCAGTCTACAACGCCAAGGAAGGCAAATGGGAAAATGTGGTAGGTCATTTATTCTTATCAAAACAGATAGAGTTTTTGAAATGTTTGAAAGAAAGATAGAAGTGGTTACCGCGCCAAACCGGCATTCTGGAGGTCGTAGGTTCGGATCCCAGCCGGCAGGCATGTTCTTCTCCACTTTCTTTCTATATTTCAAACAGTTCAAAAACTATATCAGTTTCAAGAATAGATAACCTACCACATTTTCCCCTTTGCCGTCCGTGGCGTTCTTGACTGCCTCCCCCTATTTCTGAATTCATTCAAGGAATTCTCAATATATATATATATATATATATATATATATATATATATATATATATATATATATATATATATATATATATATATATATATATATATATATATATATATATATATATATATATAACTGAAAAGATAAAAACTCACACAGAGCGCGAAAAAAATAAGGTTAGTAGAGACAGAGACAAACGACAAAGACGTAGAAAATAAAAATAAGTTTACTGACGTTTCAGGGAGAGGACTCCCTTTCTTCAGAGTACCTTTCTCGTTTGTCTCTGTCTCTACTAACAACCTATATATATATATATATATATATATATATATATATATATATATATATATATATATATATATATATATATATATATATATATATATATATATATATATATAGTGTTGCGTGTGCGTGCGTGCGCACAAAGATGTTGAAAAGGAGGAAACAAACAAATTTAGTTGAGGGGTACGTTATGGCCAGCTGATACTACAGACCAGCAGCTATACGTGCGCATTACATGCATTCGTCGGGAAAAACAAACGATAAAGCAAACGCCCAGTGCGCAACAAAGTACGTCTCAAAAACAAAGGATGGTCCTCAGAAAAGAAAAACAAAGACAGGAGGAAAAAAAAGGCGAATGGAGAAGGCGTAAGAAAAAAAAAAGTGGCACAAACTGTATACTTCACTGTATCCGGAAGCGCTGTTTATATAAATCAGACACATCCGATGCACCGTCGCCAGTCGCTGCTCATCGAAAAAGCTTGACGCGGCGCGCGCGCGTCGATGCCAGTCGGGCTCACGTTGGCTTGGCTTGGCCATTTTCCGGCAGATTTGGCGATCCACCCTAGCAGAAAGAAGGCTGGACGGCCAGCGCGCGGTCGCAGCCGCGCACAAAGGGACAGCGCCGCCTACTGTATATACGTCCGCGGGATAAAGCGTAAATCGTTCGTGCGGGCGATTTCGGCCCGGCATATACCGCGAGCGCTAGAGCACCTTCCCGAGCGCGGGAAATAAAAACAGGACGTGCTGCTTGCGGGAAGAACCGGGATAAGGCGTTTGGTCGAGTATATATATACGTGGGCCCAGCTAGCCGCCAGAAATCGCACGCGAAGAACTGAAGGCAAGGAAGAAAAAAAAAAGGGGGGGGGGGGGGACAAGGCGCTGGGCAGAGGGTGATAACAGGGCGAGAGCGGGAAACGCGGATCACGGGAGAATATTTCAACCGGACTCAAGGATGTGAAAAAGGAAAAAGGTAGGGGTGAGAAGATCTGTTGTGAGAGGAAAAAGGACTGGTGAATAGCAGTCGCGTCCACTCCCATTCATTTTTTTTCCAGCGTAGCTGTGCATGGCTGGGGGGTGCGGAATTGCGCGAAAAAACGCAGCGTGGGAAAGTCACTTTACAAATATATTTCAATACAATATGGCTTAATTATATCGCATTTGTTCAGATGACTTCCCGGCAGTGCACTGGTGGTTAGAATTGAAGCCTACTTTAAAGTGGTCGGCGTAAGCTTGGTCTTTGTAAGTTGGCTTTCTCGCCTTGTGTGTTGCGCAGTGAAGCCTACTCACAAAGAAAAATGCCATGCGAACGGGACTTAATAACAGCGAGGCGAGTGTAATCGTCGATGGCGTTGGATCTTCAGTCCACAAGCCGACACAGAAGTGGATACTAACGCTGCGCCTGACGAGCGTGCCCTCGAGACGGCACGCTTCGATAAATCCAATCCAATCCAATCCAATCGAATAATTCAATCAATCTTTCGTTCCGGTTCCTTCTCGCGGCATCGTTGACACTAAGCTGCCTGTGTTGAACAGGATGACGCCTCGCCTCCCTCGTGCCCATCATCATCATCATCATAATCATTAAATTTTTCCATTAATAGCACCATCATAACGTCACAATGGGTCTTGAAGGTTCGTCCCTTTTTCCACAGCTAGCTACCCAGCCAACACTCTTCCCTTGCATCTAACTCCTCTCTAACCTGTTCTGTTTCACGCACGTGCGTGGCGCGCAGGAGGAGTTTTCTGCGTACACTGGACCGCCGGACTGTCCTTCCGCCTAACCATATAAAACTTCGCCTGAAAAGTGCTACATATGTACATGAAGTGAGGACCGCCAACGCGACTTTTGTGTGCCGGCGAGTAATGGGAGACTTCCGCCGACGAACAAAACGGTAAGGTAAAAACATAGGAACGAAAATTGTACGGTGGTAAACCCTAGAGAAAAAATAGAGAACGCAGGCAGGCAAAATAAAACGCCTTACGCACGCCCTTGTTACTGCATTCCTGAACTATCTCCTCTCTCCACGAGGAAATGAGAAGGCAAAAGCGAAAAACAGCTCGGAGCGAAAGTCGGGAAAAATCAGGTGCTCGAACAAGTTTGTACAGTTTATCTACCAAAAAAGAGAAAGAGAGAGAGCGCTCTGTTGCCGCGTCTTCCTTATAGGTCTCCCCTAGTTTTCCGTTCTTTTTCAGGGCTTGGTATTTTTAGGGAAGAAAATGACCAGCGCTCGCTCGTACGTTCCCTACCATGGAGATACAGAACTACGGCCGCAGCGCGCCGAGGCGCGGCCGTCGTGAGGGAGCTTCTCCCTTTCCCTCGCTTCCTCCCTAATGGCTTTCGATCCATATTAGACGCCGGGTGGTGGTCGCCCATGCAGGCCCTGCAGCCGGCCCTTCCTTCCCGGCGATTAGGGTGCGCTCCTGGGCCCAAGTAGCCGCGGGCTGTTTGTGCGAGCCCATAACCGAACACCGCCCGCCCCCAATACGCGCACGCAAGGATCGCTGAGGGGAAGAAGCTACGCGGTATCGAGAGCTATAGCAGGGAGAAAAAAAAGATTTGCTTGTTCCAAACGATCAGGCCTGCAGCTGTATATGCGCTTGCGCGCTTTTCTTGCGCATATGGACATTCGTTCGAAGCACGAAGTGGGCAGCCGGAGTAATTCTTGAGCGCAAGCGCTCGAAGATGCCGGGGTTGTGCGTTGCGCACCGCGTATACACTTTATTAGAATCCCTCTCTCTTATATATACAGTCAACTCCCGTTACGACGAACTCGAAAAGACCGTAAAAATTCGTTCGAATTATCAGAAATTCGTCTTTCGCGGACTTTTTTTAACACGAAAGTGTTTTATTCCGGGATTCACGAGGATTTCACTTACGTCGTACCGGTCACGGAAATGACGCCAGTACAGCGAAGCAAGCGACCTGTAAAGTGTGCACCCTTGCACACAGGGTCTTCTTGCGGAGAAGCAACCTTTAGTACCAAAAAGTACATTATACTTGGGTGGTTCGTTTTCGGGTTTTATATTTTAACACGAAAGTGTTTTCTGACGGGATACACCAAGATTTCGCCGACGTCATATCCGTCACGGAAGTGACGCCAGTACACCTTTACCGAAGCGACCCGCCAGCAGGACGTCGCTCACCAAGCACACTCACAAGACAGCCGCCGAGCCGCAAATCATGCTCAGCTGCAGATTTCGGTGCACATTTAACTTTCGTGCTTTACCGATTCCTATGACACAGGAATCAACCACAGTTTTCTTTTTGCACAGGCCACGTTACGAGAGAAAAAGCGTTGTTCGTCTTAACCATAAAATTCGTCTTAACTAGCTCGTCTTTCCGAGAGTATACTGTATATACATATATAAATTTCTACCATAAATGTTTATTTTTCACTCCTTGATTTTCGAACGCATATTTCGTTTTTACTAGAGCTAAAGTGTTAGAAAGCTGTTACACAACCACCTTCACACACAAACATGAAGGGAGCGGCAATTTAGAAACAGCACTGCAATGTGCTCCTCACAGTGGTATATGATAAGAGAGCGAATGACATTTGAAGAACATCGGCTTATCAATCAAGGATGTGGCGTACAACACACGAAGTGGCGAAGCTTTCTACCATGTTCCACGCACGGCTCCGAGCTTCCAGGGCAGCAAGAGGACAAACGAAGCATCATTTTTACTTCATCGTACAAACCGAGCCAATACGACAGCTCCTCGCCGCCGCGGACATAGCTTACGCCGAGCGACGACGCCGGGCCGGCCTATTCGTACGGGATAATAACGAGACTGCTTTTGACAGCTGCGAAAATTAGTGGCCCAGAGCGCGGCTCCCATCGTTTCCACGTCGACGACGACTGCCGCACGTACTCACGTTCGACTGCGGTGTGTTGTGAGTACTACATTCCACCCTCTTTCTCTCTTTTTTGGCTGCTGCCTGTCTTGTGGTCCGCACGCACACATAATCTATTCCAGCGAACACCTTCAAGGGAAAAGAAAGCTTGCGCACTTGCCCCTCGCCTCTGCTAGTTTTCCATAAACGCCAAACCTCGATCGTACTTGAGTGCCTGTGGTTTTTATTTATCCACAGGCGTTCAGGCGAATGTAATCGTCCGTCACTGTGACAACGCAGCGAGCGCCAGCTTTTGTATCTAAGGGGTGTTGCACCAATTCGAAGCGGCGCGGCCAGAGAACAGGGGACGGGCGAGGGGGCGCCCTTAGTCATCCGGGCCATGGCGCGCTAATTAGACCGCACTAACGCCTTCGATCTCAGCAGCACCGCATGTACTACACAGTCCGTGCACCGTTCTCCACGTCCGGTTCGTGCGCTGGGCGCCGGGAAGAAGTCATCCACCCGCGGGCGTTTCTGCGGCAGACAATCGAAACCACGGCGGGCTCCCTCCGGCCGACTCGCGCGAAATATAAACGAACTTTGGTTGGCTCATCTTTTCATATTTTCTCTCTCGCTCGCTCGCTCGCCCTCTCGTTTCCGTTCGTACGGCTCGTTCTCGAGGCTCTTTCGTTAGCACCCTTGAATGGACGAAGAAACGAGGGCGTGGGCGGCTGGCAGAAGAGACGAATGAGTGCCGGGCGAATAGATAAATCCATCGCAGCCCTCATTCCTTCCTCTCTCTCTCTTTTACAACCTGTTCAAACGCGTGTTCGCGTTATTGATATGGCGTGGCGCATCCATAAACCACGCAGACGACACGCGAACTTTATTTTGAGTGGGCGGAAAAGGACCTCGCACTTTCGTTTCTATTTGCGCTACTCTCGTGTAGTAATAATCAAAGCAAGCAGAACATGCCGTGCAAGTGGGGCATCCAGCGAACCCCCCTCCCCAAATTCCTGACCGTACATACCACCATTCAGAGATTTCGCTATGCAGCCCGTCAAGAGATAACAACGCCCATAAAAACGGTTCGGCGCCCTGCTTCGCGTTCCCATACTGCGGTGGTGGGGGCCACAATATGACGACGCGCTCGGCGAGGTTATCTGCCACGCCCCGTTTACTGCCAGCTTATCAAAGCACACGCCCTCCCACACGGTGTTAAGAGAGTTAAAAAGATCGGCCGGCGGGAAATTTTTCATCCCTCGCAGCCCGCCACGCGCAGTGTATATACACCCGCCGCCGCCGCCACTCAGCTCACGGGATGCTCGGAGGTAGTTACGAGGTGAGGCTATATATCTCGCCTAAGCACGGCCGCCTAGATCCGTTTCGGGCCAGACCGGACGACGACATGTCTGGGCGGCCTGCCTTCCACGCCGACTTGCTTTGGCCCGGCCGCCGCCACTGATCACAGCACGAGCAGCGAGGAGACAGCGCGGGAGGGGGACGGGAATTTGGAGGACGACGAGCGGCGGCTAAAGAGGCGCCGTCGGCCCGGCACCTTTGCTGCTCTTATCCGGCGCCCGATCGGAATCTTAATGAATGGCCGGACGGCTTCAATGGAGCGAGCGCGCCCCGCTCGCACACACGCACGCTGGCCCGGCGGCCGAAGAAGCGCCGTGGTGTCTACAAACGAGCGGGGAGAAACAAGCGGAGATGTTGCCCTTTTTTTCTCGCGCGTGCCTCCCTCCCCGTTCTTAGCCTGCACTGCTGTGGAGAAGAGACGTGGGAAAAAAGAAGGTACTGCTGCTCTCTGTGCGGAGCGTTGGTTGCTGCCCTTTTGGCCGCCGCCGCCGCCGCCCACGGCATCGGCCGACTGCGAGGCGGCGAAACAACGTTGATGGAAAGTGAAGGCACGGTGGTATGCGGTGCCTCCCGCTGTCGCCACTTCGTCCAAACGACGGACAGACGCGTGCTAATCAAGTAATATCGCCCAGCGACATAAGTGCATCTTGAATATGGCATCGCTAAAACAAGACGAATTGATACCACGATTGGCGAACGAAGGACTTAAATTTTTAAAACGAAAGTGTTTTATTTCCAAACTCACGAAGATTTCACTTTCGTCATATCCGTCACGGGAGTGACGCCAGTACAACGAAGCAAGAGGGCTGTAAAGGGTGCACCCCTGCACACAGCGTCTTCTTGCGGGGAAGCAACCTTTAGTACTTAAGAGTTCGTTATACTTGGGGTGGTCGTTTTCGGGTTTTGTATTTTGACAAGAAAGTGGTTTTTGCCGGGATACACCAAGATTTTACTGACGTCTTATCCGTCACGGAAATAACGCCAGTACACCTGTGCCAAAGCGACCCGCCAGCAGTTCACCGATGAAAGGTTTCAACGACGCTCGGAAATCAAAGGTTGAGTAAAGAAACACCACTTTCTTGGAAGTTCGTGCACTACGCAGCGTTCTGCGGTATTTATAAAACGCGACGACTGTGAGCGAATAAATGTTTCATCTGACAGCCTCGAGCTTCCCTGCCAATACCGCATATGTCGCGTGGCTGTCAATTTCGTTTTTATCTTAACGAGCACGTTCCGGAATGACTCAATAAATCGCCAGATCATGCGTTAGATCTCGTAAATGATTCCAACGCTCCCTGACCGTTTCGAGCCACGACCGTAGCTCACAATATTATTCATTACCAAAAACCCTGGCCCGCCGCTCGCAATGTCCGAGTCGGCGAGAACTTGCCCGGCACTACGTAAATACGCGCTGTGGTGACGGGACTACAGGAGTGCGTACCATACTTTACAACCTGTCAACGCCGTTTTTATAACCCCGCGAATGTTGTAAAGAGGACCGCTTTGGGGACCGGAACCACGTGTATAGGTAGCACTGCGGCAGCTATACGGGGTCGTCAAGCGTGCGAGCAGCATCAATTAACCGGCTTCGGTATAGGGACGCACGAGGACCCCGCTGCGCTCGCGATAGCCCAGAGCAAACTGCTCCCCCGAGAAGCGGGCTTTCCCACACACTCTCGCCGCGCTACAACACTCGAATGCCCAGGCACGAGACGGCGGCGTTCGAGCTCTGCACGCGTTGCTAATGGCGAGCCGCGTCCGTAACACGCGCACGCGAGAGATCTCCCTCGAGGCGGGCTTCCCCGCTACGCGTGCATGCACCCCGCTCCCAGCTCGTGTTTTTCCGAGCTATCCGTACGGTGCGTGCCCCGTTCCCGATAACAGTCGGGGGCGTATCGCGCGCGAGAGTGGCCCGATTGAAACAGGTGGTTTGGACGGACTGTCGAGCCGCCCGGGCTGATCATTTAGTTCGGAACAATTTGTTCAGGCTTGTCGCGTGCGTTTGGACTGACTCTGCGAACATAATGGGGTGGAGGAGGGGGTTGCAGCTTTAAAACTCTGCTCGGGGCATTCTGAGACTGTTCGCGCAATCCAGCCGACTTATAAATGAGAAAATTACAGACAAAAGAACACGTTTTATCCTTCCGCCATATACACGTGTGTTCAGAAACAGGGTGCACGAAACAAGGGTTGGAAGGCAAACTTTATTTCACATAAACGTTGCGTGGCGTCGCTGCATTTAGCGTTAAAAATATTGACTGTATTATGCATTAATCAAAACATTATACCGAATTCAAACAACCTCTTCTGACACGCCCGTGCTCTCACGGAGCGCCTATTTCCGCTTCCGCCATCCGTCAGCAATCCTGCTCGGAGTAGAACTTGCCCGTCGAGCCCAGCCGATGCGTCGAGGCATCTACGCTTTTCCCCGGTGAATTCTCTCCCCGTCAGTATCTCTTTCGAATCATCTTAGGCGGTACAAAAATTGATTGATTGATTGATTGATTGTAGGGTTTAACGCGCCGACGCAACGCAGGCGATGAGGCGCGCCGTAGTGGAGGGCTCCGGATTAATTTCGACCACCTGGGGATCTTTAACGTGCGCCGAAATCTCGCACACACGGGCGTTTTTGCTTTTCGCCTCCGCCAGAAAAGCGGCCGCCGCGGCCGGGAATGGAACCCGCATTCTCGTGCTCAGCAGCGCAACGTCTTAGCCACCGGCCGCGGCGGGGGCGGTACAAAAACGTGGAGTAACGTTCGTACGTAGCTTGGACATTACACATCTGCAGTTGCAATCGACATAACAACGTTTGCATATCAGAACCAACTTGCGAGGTTCAGCTTTGCACCAATAACGCGCTTCTAGAAGTGTGTTGCCTGACCGATGTTCTCAGCCTTGTAAACCACAAGTAGTTATAACCTACACATTTCCCTATCGATTTTCGACGTTCTATTCTCTCCTACTAATATCCTAACCCACAGGCAAACAGAGCTAGGTAACATGCAGTGCACTCCACGAGAAGGGCCTGCGAAGTTGCGTAAGGTACATCCCATAGCGACAACAACAAAAAACGATTCCTGTTAGCTAAGGAAAGGGGTTATGACTCTACACTACTTCTCTCGAGGTCTGCGCCCTTCATTACACCAAAGACTTTCCGTCATCCGGTCTCGTGTCAGTCAACAGCACCTGCCATAACCGCTAACTTGTCCAGATAACACACACATGCAACGCGCTTCCACACGTGTCACGCACAGCCGCTCGGAAGCGCCGCCAACACACTCCGCGCAGCCCCTTTTGCACCTGTAGACCGTGCATGTAGGGTTCTGACGGCGGGGAGAAATAGGGCAGGCGGAGAAGCCATCTATACACATCTTCTCTGCAGCCGCTCGCTCTAGACAGACACCCGGTGAACGCGCAGAGGAGGGCACCACCCCGCGACGCCCTCCGCTCTTGATAACGTCAAGCCCCGGCGCCCTGGTGAAAGAGTGATGCGACCCCCTCGGCGGCCGACCCCTTTCAATCAGCGGGGCCCATTGTTCCTCGCTGGGGCACAAACTGCGCCACCGCAGCCGACGCCTCCCGACGAGAGCGCCGAATTGAAAAGCCGCGGCTGGATGGCCGCCCGCCGCAGCGGATGCTTCGCTCGGCAGGGATATCCACGCTCCTCGCCTATTCGCATACTACCACATGCTGCCGAAGTCGGACCGTTTTCGTATACAGTGACGCTCGACTTGTGCTCACATCACGTTGGACACTTTAGGGGCCCATAAAGACAAATCACGTTTGGTTGCTTTGTCCTAATCATCATCATCACCAGCTTATCTACGCCCACTGCGGTACAAAGCCCTCTCCCATTAATCTCCAGTTATACCGGTCCTGTGCTGACTGCGACCCATTTATCCCCGCAAATTTGATCGCATCTGCCCATCCAACTTTCTGCCGCCACCTGCCAGGCTTGCTTTCTCTAGGCATCCAACTCTGTCACCGTTAATGACCTGACCAACGGTTATCTAGCCTTCGCATTAAATGCCCTGCCCACGTCCATTTCTTCTTCTTAATTTCTACTAATATGTCCTTAACACGCGTTTGTTCCCTGACCCACTCCTCTCTCTTCTTGTCCCTTAATGTTACACCTATCATCTTCCGTTCCATTGCTCGCCGAGTCGTCCTCAATTTAAGTTGAACCCTCTTAGTGAGCCTCAAAGTTTCTGCCTCGTAGGTGAGTACAAGTAATCTTAATAGCCCCCTTAATTTCAATCAAAGTCACGCTTCAAAAAATGCGCAAATGCAAAGCGACTGTACTTTGAAGATGTACCAAGTGTGAACGAGCGATTTCTTAGATAGGTTGACCTTGAGCAAACGCCGCGTATACTGTTCGGCATTACAGCCGTATGGAAAAGAGATGAATCTTTTCAAGAATCGGCAGCGCCTTTTCAAAACCTTCTCATTGCTTCTTCGCGACTTGTCTTTCGGCCGCATATACACATAGAAGGAGCCGCGGCGCTATATTTATTCATGCCCTCCTTGCGCAGTTTCTTCCAGCTGCACTGACGCACTGAGAGAGACAGTCTGCAATCCCTCTAGGAATATATGCGAGTTGCAGAGCGTGAGCCGTTTCGCTATGCGGTTCCTTTTCAAGACGCCCCCGCATTCACCCGCTGAGCTGCACCGCTGTGCGAGCGTGCGTGTATGCGCCCACGTTACGCGGGTGTTGCAAATGCGGCCGGCACTCAACACTGCATTCAGCCTGATGCAACGTTCGAGGCGCCACCTGCGTACGCAGATGTTTCGGCTTTCGCTGCAAATGTACATAACAACTGCGCGTGCGCTCTGCAGACCGCAGCAGTGAATGTCGCGTCAACGCAAGTAAGTTATAAGAACCGTGTTTATTTAAACAAGCCCTTCGTCCGCGCGGTGCAGCAGATTAGATAAAAACGCTGCCTAGGCTACAAGGCGTGATCCGCCAATTTGCACCCCCCCCCTTCTATTGTCTTTCGCCAAATTTTCGATAGCCGGTCCACGCTCTTTTTTTCAGCAATCAGAAAGCTATTAACGCATGGAGGAACAGCGCTGGGACTGAAGACGTGCTTTTTATCCTCGTTTTATAGTCACTCTTCTGCCGCACTCTCCGCACACATTGCCGCTGGTTCACCGTGCTGTGTGCTGACACCACGAGTGTGATGTCTCTGGTAATGGATGTGGCGTCGCAGCAGGGCGTAACTTCTGGTTATGACGACCTGCCTATAGTTGGAGGTTCTCACTAATTCCTTGCCCACAAAGGTCCCATTTAAAACCATTGACCTCGCAGCGTCCTTGCGTTATCCTTCGACGATCGTACGAGGTAATGCGAAGGCACAGTCATGTCCGTTACGTACGCGCGGACGTGTAGGTTACGCGACCGTTTGGGTCGGCGGACCTGCGTTGGCGTTGATTTAAATTTCGCTTTCGCTGTGAAGTTCACCTCCGCGCGCAATATCGTAATGCCAGCTTTGTTGCACAGCGTGCCATCAAGTTGACTGCTGCAAGACGTTTTTTTTTAAGCGAAGCTTATGATGTTTTACTGATGGCGCCCGTGCGCACCACAAATTGCACTGCTGGGAAGCCAACTTTCTCTTACGATGACGATGATGATGGTGGTGGTGAGTGAAGCGAAAGATGGTTGAAACGCGAAGCTTTCTCTGGTCCAAATCCGATGTCTTCAACGTCCAAAGTTAAAGTCCAAAATCCAAACCGTTAGGCCCGAAACGCGCTACAAGGAATCCAAATTTACCCTTGGCGTTAAAAGGCACATCAAGCGCCTCAAGAGGAAAACGCTCGCCGTGGTCGGAATGGAACCTGGGTATGTCACGTTATGAAGCCGATGTCTATCCGACTGCGCCATTCTGACACGGCCGAAGCAGTTTGGAATTCGGAATTTGACTTTGATTTAGGTTGCACGGGGGAAAGCTTCGCGTTTAACCATCTTTTTCTTAACTTAAAAAGGGGCTTTGCTGTTTTGTTAATTGCCGACGAATATAAACGACTTGGCAAAGAAATTTCAGACGTATACGCTGCACACTTGTGAAAAAAGGTAAAAGGTAAAGGTTAAGGTAGGTCAATTGACCACAGCCACCCATGACATTCCGATGACAACTTAATTAAGCAGCGATTTAGGGCGACTAAATCTGATGGTTCATTTCCCTTTTCGGGCTATACGACGGGACATAACGCGTCTTTATTTTTTCATCGTGGATTTATATAGAACATCAACCGCTTTAAATGGGAATGAGAATCAGTCACCAGGAATGAGCGCCGGCTCAAATCTCTGAGTGTCAAGCAATTTGGCGTTAAAACCCCAACAACTCCAGCCTTTTGCATGACGCCTTTCGCAGCACGCTTTAACCGGCCTTCCCCCGGTTCAGTTGCCTATTTTGCAAATTGCGAGTGCATTTACAGGCCGTTAATAAGGCCGCCACGCAAATATTTTATTTGTTGCTTGGGAATGCTTTAGCACCAGTTTTATGTTGCAATAGTGGGCCTTTCGCGTCCCCAAATACTTTATTTGTTGCTTGGAGACTAAAAAACGCTTTAGCAGCTGCAGTTTTATGTTGCAATAAAGGACATTTCTTGCCTCCTGTATACAAAAAAAAAAAGTCCACCCCTCTCTATATTTCCTATCGGCACTGCCTTTATAACACCAACACCCGACACTTGGTCGCAGAAAGAACAAGCTGCAGTGTCGATTTCGCGATATCGTTTCCCACCGACCGTTTCGCGAAACTTCCCGAAAAGCCCAACTGGCAAGATATATATTACGGCGGGCTAGCCGGCGCTTCGGGGGCCGTGAGAAGGTGCCGAGTTCTGGGGGCTCCGGACCCCTCGGTGCCGCTCGGGCAATGTTCGTATACGTATGGCTCCGCGCAGGTCATCCACGTCGTCTGAGAAAACTCACAATGGCGATTGGGAGGCGATAGCGCTAGCCTTCGTTCTGTAGAGAAGAAAAGTTCAACCTTGAGTTTTCTCCACTCGACGCTTCAAGCTTCTTTCCGCTTCCAATCAACGCTGTCACGTATGATGGAGAGGGGCGGCTGCTTTCCTTAACTCTTGCGTTCTTTTACTTTGAACCTTCGAGTTAACCTTGAAGGGCCGATGTAGCGGCCCTCGACAAGCAAGAGGAGATATGCTTCGTTCAGAAAGTTTCATCACTCGCTGACTCGTCGCTGCGCGCGCTGTTATCAAGTACAAGCGCCTTTCTCGCACGGGTCATATAACACAAGGTACCCTGAAATGCCCCAATAAAATCACCGACAGCCGCGCAAGCAGAGACGCAAGCGAGAGTAAATTGCAAAAGTCACCCCTTCTCTGCCAGCGAGGTGACGCTGCGGGCGAAAATAGGCGCATTGCGACACTGCGGTTGCTTCCCAGCCTCAAACGAAGGGACTACTAAACGCCTTAAAACAACATTACAGAAGAGAACACCTCCGTTCAACTGTTTTTTACTTGCCACGGTATGCACCCATATTGTGCGCGCTTCCCCGCATCACCAGAGTGGGCACGACTCGGCAGCAACAGCAGCAGCAGCAGCAGCCACAACAGTCCACAGCTCAAGAAGCATGGGGAAAACAGCTCTTCTCTTCGGTAATAACGCCACCATGGGCACATCTAGCGCGCCGAACGGAAGAAGGATGTTCGCATTACGTCCAGGGGGAAAGCAACGCAACGCAGATGAGAACGAGAGAGAGAGAGAGAAAGAGACCCTCGTCAGCCAGGATATGTCAACGATGCGGCCTCCTTGGTGGTGCAGCGCCGAGACGAGCAAAGCGAGGGCGGACGACGGGGAAACGCGAACCCTGCTCGCCGCAATGCGCAACTCGACACCTCGGCGGCCGTATCGCCGTCCCCGACGTCAGGCAGCGGGTATTCGCGCGCGCGCCGCTTCTCATCACGCGTCGCAGCCGCATCGGCGCTGCGTCACCCAAGATTCGCGGTCGCTCGCATCGCCGCCTGATGATGCACACGGCGGCACCCACATAGTTCGATGCAGTAACGCCGCCGCAAAACGAAGCACGGTTGCACGTGCCAACCGATGCCTCACGACGACTGTACATAAGAGGTTTCTCGTGCGCCCAGTTTAGTGCGTCACGGCAAATGTATGGGTAGTTCTTCGCGCGACGGGGCTTCACCTGGTGTCTTTTAACGTGCGTTTACATCCCAGCACGTGGGCGATTTTTTATTCCGAACCTATAGTATCGAGAAAGAAAATCTTCAACGATGTCAGCGAAGTTCTGCGATGAATACTACAGAATAAAGTACGGTGTCGTTTGAACAGCCCCAGACCACGAAGGCTACTAGCCAAAACTTTTTTTTTTTTTTTCACCTTTTTCTGCGAGGTTAAAATATGCGACGAAAGAGACACGTCGTTTAATGAGCGGAGGCATTTACGTTCGTAGACCGCGCAACCACTTGGCGTGCATTTCATTAAACGCCTCAAAATTGTTTCCGTAACAATGGTAATTCAGTGCTCCTGCTACAAGACCCAGCACTGTCCGTGACCCAGCTGCATTAAAAGAGCGCGTTTCCGGTAGCGTGGCCCCGCGAACTTTGGAGTACAGGCTGCTGATGAGTTTCCTGCTTAGCACTGTTGTCGTGGTGTAGACCTTTTTAGTTTTTTGAACGGTTGAAGTGCCTGATTGTTGCATTGCTTGCAATCAAAAGTTGTTCCCTTTTCTCGTGTCCTTGTATAGTATTGGATAATACCGTCAACTCTTTTTGCGTTTAATTCATGTCTCTAAAGAAACCTGTTAAACATTGTTCTCTACTAAAAATGTACGCTGTGCCACTCCCCTCTCCAAGGCCCTTTGGGCCATGAGGGTACATGAAATGAATAAAAATAAATAAACACCACGCCACCGTTCCTTCCAACTTCAGCGCACCGAAGACAGATACTAATAATTTCAACCGATTTCCACACAAGAAGCACGTTTAGTGAAAGAATTAAAGGTCGCTCAGAAAGTTAAGCGATGCGGTTGTTGACTCGCTCTGGGCCTCTGTTCCGGCATGCGCGCTGCGCGACCAGATCTGCCTGCGTAGTCTTGCTGCAGGGCACTGCGACGGCGGGCGTCCACGGCTGCGAGACACCCGGAGCCTTTCACATCACACGCCAGCCGGAAGGGGCCTTGCTTGTCTTCTCTTGTGTCAGCTGTACTCCAATCACGGATCGCGTTACAGCACGACGACGACGACGACGCTGCTGGGACGCCTCTTCTTGTTCCCGGCCGAGGGCACACAATGGGAGCGGCCGGCAGATGGCCTTCTCTCCCTCTCCCCTCCCCCCTAGCATCGCATAACGGGGCACCGAGCGCGAGCTTTGGACGGGGAGGGAGCCGCGCAAAGTCCCCAAAACGTCATCACAAACAGCGGCTTATAACGACAGGAAAGCGCGTTCTCTCACCTGTTAACATTGCTATGGGGCTTACCGCTTCATGACCCACGGATCATCGTGAACCATCGTGCCCCAATACGAAAGGCTTTACAAATACTCATCAACAATGCCATAGCCAGCAATTATTTTTTGTATGGGGGTGTGGGTTATCGGAAGGAAGTAGTTTCGCCAGAAGGAACACTAAGCCTCGCTTACGCACTACCTGGAAAAAATTTCGGAGGGGGTTCAAACCCCCCCCCCCCCCCCCCCCCTTTGGCTACGTCCCTGCTCATCAATATTCACAACGGTCTAGTCTGCTTATTTTATAATTCTGTCACTTTGAACCAAAATAAATAATTTAGCTCTTGCTTGCGAAACAGCTAGCGTCATCCAATGAAAACTGGATAAACCAAAATGCGTTTCTTGTTTATTTTTATCTAAGTCAAGAAATGATATATTTCTAAAAGAAGCAAACTAGGCTGTTTGGAAGATTTCTATGAATACAAAAATCTTTCGGATCAGCACACGATGCTTCTTAAGCCAGTGGGTCATGAAGTACCTAGTACATACAAAAAGGGGATAAGGTGAGTCCCCACTAAAGATGCGTCGATGCAGACTGGCACCAACTCACACTGGCTCCGGCAGATGCGTTGGGTAACGGAATGCCGGCGGAGATATTGGCCGAGAATGCGCTTTCCCGTGCTTTCCCTGTTGACCGCAGGGCAAGCGGACAATCAGCCAGGTTTCCATCCCATTCCGTTCTCAAAATCAATCCCTCGTGGAAGGATCGGCCTCGCCTTAACGCATTGGACCACCAAGGCAAAATGAACGAACCAGGCCAAGAGTACGATCTGTTTACAAAATGTGAAACGAGTTGTGACAGTACGCCAACACAGGCGTGACGTTTTACAGTATACGGACGTCGGAGCGCAGTCCGTACTTCTACGAATTGTCATTCCGCGAGTTGGCTTCGTCCGTCGTTGTGATCGGCCGCTCCGGTGCCTTGCGGCGAAGCCCGACCTACTGGAGTTTAAAGCAGTCGTCGAGATACGGGTAAACTTCTAGCAGCTGCCACGAGAAAGCGCCTGTTCGTCAACCCTTCCTGGTTTTTCAGAGTCAGCCCACTCTTTCGTTGGCAAGATTTCAAAACCACGTGTAGGCAGAAATAAGACACCGCTGCCGGAATAACACTACAGGTGCTAATATTTCTCACAATGTATTATGCTGGCGTTCTGAAAACATGTCAGCTCCGCATGTACTGAACTAACGTAACGTTACGCATCCTACAGGATGCTTGCATGCGCGGAACGCCGCTTTCGTGACGGTTCCTTCCATTTCCAGCGTCCGCCCTTACCCAGTCGCCGGAGGAACTTTAAGTCGCGAAAACCTAAGGGGAATGCAACCAACACCCAAGTTGATTGCGTGCGACCAGAAAGTAGCAACAGCTTCCCAGCGGAGAGAGGCGCCGATAAAACAACAGACGCGCTGACGACCTACGCTGCCACGCAAAACCCACTTACCCTACTTCGACGGTACTCGTCCCCTTTTTTTTCACTTTATTCCTCGCTTTTTCACTCTGAACGCTGAAAATAAGCACATGGTACGAAACGTGTTCGCAAACAGCGATCCGTGTACATGCACGCAATCTGTCTCCTCTTTCCGCGTCCCCGCCATAAAAGTTGGGACAATGACAGTGGGTGTGCGCTAACGGCAAAGACGCGAAACAGCCGGGAGGTTGCGCGGAAGGAGAGTGAACAGGTCAGAGCGAGGGAAGGGGAAAACGCACGGGCGAGAGGCGTGAATGAAGCCTCCCAAACGGTGGTGCGTGTGTAACGACGACCCCTGCAGTAAGAACACCTGCCCGGTCGTTACACCGGAGGAGGGAAGGCAAGCCTCTTCGTGCCCGGACCGGACTTTCGAATAGGCCTTTTATCACCTGCACGGCGGCCATTAACTGACCTCTACACCGCGCGCGGCGTACACCTACGTCCGCGTTGTTATTTTCAACGCGTACAGGCTTTGCAGCGGAAAGCGCGTAGTATTATACCCGGCGTACAACGCCGCTCCCATTTTACACCTGGCACGAGCGCTCTTGTGGCTGTGTAGATTCTAAACACACCCGACGCCGGCCCCTCTTCGCGCCCTGTGCACCGTCTGCCCTCGTGAACGGAAGACGAAAAGGAAGGGGGGCGTCTTGCGCCCCACGCGTGCCGCAGCTTCCTCGCTCGGACACCGCAGATGTTTTCCGTCCGTGGGTGAACGAGGCAGCGACACAACACCCAGCAGCGAAACACGCAACAGCCGCTGTGAAGGAACGCACGCCTCAAAAGAACTAGGCGAAGGTTTCTTCTTCCGGAGTTCGGTTCGAGAAGGCGGAATGAGAACCGCCTGGCGGCTGCCACATGTTCTTTCCTCCCGTGCGCGGACAGAGAGTGCCGGGGAGGTTGTTGTGAGGAAACGGAGAGGCGGAAGCGTAATCACGCATCTTCCGACGAGCAGCAGCCGCCAAGTCCCGGCTAATAACCGCTTAAACGAAGTCTCCCGTGCTCCGAAATTAGGGGGGAAGAAATGGGGCTGCGTCGAGCCTGGTGATTGACCGAGCCCTCGGGTCCGACGCTGGAGTGGCGATCTAAATGTTGCGTGCTCGCCTGTCCGAGACTTCGCAACGAGTGATCAGGGAACGTGGTAGCACCGACGGAACAGATGGAACTACATATATACTTGAAAAGCGATACAGGACTTTCGTTTGTGCGTTTTCTTCCTGGCTGTTCTGCGTTTATTCTTTATGTTCTATATGTTTCTGGATGTTTCTTGATGTGCTGTAGTATTAAGATGGGTTCTCTATCCCGCTCACTTGCGAGCGAGTAGCAATATGGATTGCTATGTACGCCAGTAGCGTATGAGAAGTGCACGCAATTGCTTTGTAACCATCAACAGTCGTAAAAATACCAACAGGCCTCGTGTCATGTCGTGGCAGCTCGCTTCCAAGACCACATGGCGCGTGAGCTAATTTCTGCAAGCCCCCACGACCCGCCGCGGTGGCTCAGTGGCTAAGGCGTTGCGCTGCTGAGCACGAGGTCACGGGTTCGATTCCCGGCCGCGGCGGCCGCTTTTCTGATGGAGGCGAAAAGCAAAAACGCCCGTGTGTACGAGATTTCGGCGCACGTTAAAGATCCCCAGGTGGTCAAAATTAATCCGGAGCCCTCAACTATGGCGCGCCTCATCGCCTGCGTTGCGTCGGCGCTTTAAACCCTACAATCAATCAATCAAGCCCCCACGCCAGTGTGTGTAAATGAGACTTCCCCGAATCCCATAAACAAACGCCTTAGTCACGGCGCGGCGTGTTTTAACTGCGTGACTCATCGCAAAGCGAATTGTATGACAATACAGAGGTTAGATCTGCAGTGCTCCGCGCAGACGACAGCCTTGGGGATTCCACTTTAGTGGATGGACACACTTGCATAAGTAGGCCTGGCATGAAGCTGACATCTGAAAGGAATCCGGAAAAGTTACGGTATTTAGCAATAAAACTGCGATTATTAATTATGTATACGTCACACAAAACGAAAAAAAAAACAGCAGAAAACGTGAACAAGACTGCCTGTAACCTAACCTCGTAAGAATTGAGAGGTACCAAGGTGTACATGTCGCAGCTATAGTCGCCCCAGCAGAGCTGCAGCAGTAGCAGACGACGAGCTCGCAGACGACGTCTGCACGGGCCCAGCGGAAGTCATCAGGGAAAGAAGCCGGAAGCGGCCCCGTTCCCGCTTCCAACCCAGGGTACCCAGGGCACCGCCGTCGGGTCGTCCACGCGGTGCAGCCGGCAGGGGGCATACATATTACATGTGCCCCGCAGTAAGTAACTGGGCAGTGCCACCGGCTGTGCGCGCCCCGCCTCTCACATGTTCGCAGCCGAACTCCTCGACGACGCTCGCGACCAGCAAGGAAACCAGTGGTTGGGGGGCGGACCAGGAGGGACGAGCGCGCAGACGACACAAAAAGGGAAAAAATAAACGCTTTAATACAGACACGCTCACAAATGAAAAGAAACATTTAAGTGGTGGTCACACAAAATAGGAGCGGGGGGAGGCGGGAAATAAAGAGGAACCGAAAGAGACGACGCAAGAACTGACGAGTGCCGCCCCTTCCGACACCACCCTCTCTCCGCGTTCTAACGGGTGGCAGGGCGTAATGAGGCGTCAAAAATCTCAGCGGTCACGCTAGAAGGCGCGCACTCCCTCCACTTCGCTTCGAGCTGCGGCGGCGGTGGCGGCACGACAGAAGGGGTGGCGCGCGCTTTTTTGAACGCCCAGAAACGTCGCACGAACGCAGCCGCTGCTTCCTTGCTCCTCCACAACGCATCTGTCGTGAAATTTTGTCTGCTTCGCTCGCCGTGCCGTTTATTTCCCTCCGAGCACTCTCCCGTGCTCTCGCCGTGCGCGTGGCAAGTAGGGACGCCACTCGAAAGCACGCGTGAAGCAAGAATCGCACTCCCCCTCCCCACCGACATACCGCCTGTCGCGCGGCCATAACTCTACGTCCTCGAGCTAGGCTGACTCGTTCATTGTGCGTGCGGTGCGCGGAGCTCTTGGCGGAAGGAACCAATTGTACGCCTGCGTACAGCGCTGGGCTGAAAGGCCCACGTTCATGAAGGGTGCTTTAACGCCACGCCGAAATGTGGCGGCTGCGACGAGCAAGAAGAAAGGCGCGGTTTATAATGAGCAGGCCGCCGTATGCGGAACTTTAATGAGCCGCACAACCTCATAGGGAGAATAAAGAAGAAAGGCGCGGAACACAACTGGGACTGCAGCGGAGCGTTGTTCGTTACCTCCACAATACAAACGAGATGATAATGAGGCGCACTTAACGCCCACATTTGGAATCGCGCCGGAATACCTTGAGGGAGGAAACGCGAGGAAGAAAGCCAACTCCAATGCGCGAGTGTCGGTGTATTTCGGCCGTCTTGCACGACTGAGGAAACGCAGTACGGCCTCGTTTATTCTGACTTGAAGGAAAACCCGGAAAACCGTGCGTCTGGGCGATAACACGCGTAAGCCGTGTAGAAATATGTACGAAAACGACTGTTCGACGCTTCTGGCACGCAACTTTGTTAGGTGAAGATACAAGGTGAGCGGGATACTGTCTCGACGGACTTGTAGTCACCGAGCGAGTATTACTCGGACCCTGCAGCATTGCTGATAAATGCTTTCACTCTTTACTTCGTGACTGGAAGCACTGCAAAGGCTATACTTAACGCCTGTACAGAAAGGCACGGCGTGATCTGCTCGCTGCAGAAGATACGTATTCCGGTTTCTGCGTTGCTGTTGTTGCTGTTTTTTTTTTTTAAGTGGATATTGAATGCGCTGATTGCTGCAATCGAAAGGAAGCCGACCAATGGCCGACATATAGCTCGAGTGACGTCACTCAAGCGCACATACAATGCTCGGACAGAGAAAAAGACAGAGAAAGAGAGAAATCTTTGGAGCGAATTTCTACGTAGTACTATGCGATTGGAGAGCCACAATATTTTTTGGCTGGGGTACTTCTTAGTCGTACTGCACACGCTTTGTGTTGACTACATTCTGAAAGAATTTCAGATTTTGGGATAAAAATATGACGAAAAGTGTTCCAAAGTCCTTTCTAGAATGCAGTTCCAGAGGAGAAATTTCCTTCGCAGACGGCGGTGAATAAAAAAAGAAAAAAGAAGGCCCACACGACAGCCACGTTAAGAGGGAAGCCAACGGCGTCCGCAGCGTCAAGCGAAAAGCCGCCGCATCTGAATTCGTCAGCTGGCCGCGCATCGATTTATCGGTTGTCGCGTACGGGAGGCAAACGTGAAATCGGTTCCCGCGTCGCTAAATAATTCACGCGTATGAACTCGTCGTTCACACTCGCGCGAACACCAACGTAAAAAGAAAGAAGGTGTGAACTAAGCAAAACGGCATTTCTTCTGGCGCGCTGATCGAAAACAGAACATCCAGCCCGAAGCCTGGGCGCCTTGGCCTTCAGCCGTTTATACGGTGGGCACAGGCAACCAGCCGTCGAAGCAGAGGAAAAAAAAGAAACGGAGAAAGGGTGAAATAAGAAGGTACCCCGCTGAACGGAATTTTTTTTTTTTTTTTTTTTGGCAGAGGAGCGTGCCAGAGGATCAACGTCGCGTCACCCAAACAACGCCCTCTCCCTGATTTACACACTCGCCCACCATCTCTCTTTTCGTCCCCATCAAACTTCCGATGTACAGGCGCCGGTCTACGGCAACGC
This sequence comes from Haemaphysalis longicornis, assembly GCF_048455015.1. Classification (NCBI taxonomy): domain Eukaryota; kingdom Metazoa; phylum Arthropoda; class Arachnida; order Ixodida; family Ixodidae; genus Haemaphysalis; species Haemaphysalis longicornis. The sequence goes on from NW_027526295.1 coordinate 175,389,896, forward strand.
CTGCATGCACGTACTGCACAGCTCGATCGCAGAAAACAGGACTAAAAAAAGAAAAAAAAAAGGAAGGGGGGAGACAGACTGGAGAAAGGAGGTCGCTCACGCTTCGGAGATCAAACTGGGCCGTTAACTTCGCACGCTTTTACAGCGTGGCCTGTTCAAATGAGACGATGAATCGCCGGTGAAGTCGGACTCCCCCGCGATCATCAGTGCTGCGAAACGACCGAGGCAATTACGAATAACGCGGTAGCTCTTCAGAGCCCCACGAAAACAAGCCACGGCATCATGATCCCCAAGGCGTGCATCCATTTTAATTCTCCGTTCGTTCTGTCCGTGCATTTTCCGCGAGTTACTAAAAAGAAAGAAAAAAGGAGAACTCCGAAGCCGAAGGTCGTGGGACGGAACAGTGGAAGTCTGAAAGCGATTTAATGGCGCCTCAAGTGTACGGGGGAAAAGATTCAAAAAGACAGAAAGAAATAAAATATGCGAAAAAAAGAGGAACAGGACAAAAACGAAAAGAAAGAGAAGGTGAAAAATGACAGAAAGGGGGACTTACTAGAACCACAATTTGATGATATCCGCGCATACCTATCAGGCTAAAGAAAAGGGGGTGGGGAGAGGGGGGGGGGGAGGTTGAGAGGGAAATTTTTCTCCGTTCAACAAAAAACGTCGGCGAAGCTACTCAACCTAAAGAAACGCAATAAACGAAAATAGGGAAGACCGCACTGCAAGTAAAGCACTGTATAATTGCTCTGCCTGTGAGCGTGTAGAACAGCGCTAAAGCGAGAAGGATCGTGAAAGGAGAAAAAAAGGAAGACAGCGCGTAAAATCGGATTTTTTCGTCAAAAAAACTGTGGAAGAAAAAAAGCAAAGCCATGCAAACTCTCAGTAAACCAGCAAAACAAGGGCCTTGCCCTCCTATGAGACAAAATCAATAATCTTCCAACAAAAAGGAAAGGGGGGGGAGCAGCGAATGCGCTCGAGCATTCACGATGAAGAAAAACGCGTAAAGGCCACGTTTTTCCCCTCTCGCAATTTATCCACGATTAAAAAGAAAGAGAATTAAGAAAAAGGGCGTCGGGAAAGTGCGTATATACGAATGCTGCGGCCGCTGAACTCCCGTTCCAGGGGCGCATCCGAAGTCGATTTTCGTCGCTAACTGCACGACATAAAGAAAGGGTTATGCTTGAGGCAGCCGGAAAAGAAAAAAAAAAAAAAGACGGGAGATATATGTGAGGGAAAGGCTACTTTACGCGGGCAGGCACCATAAAATGCGCGGACGGCGGCGCGCAGGCATTAAAAAGAACGCACTCGCGCGTGGCTTGGCCGGGTTCGGTAACTTATAGATAAGGGAAAAGAAGCGAACGTCTTCATGGAGGCAAAAATGCGGCCAGCCCCTTCGGAGCGGCTTCACCTAATAGAATGCACTCGCACGGCCGACCTAGAAGCCCAACGTGCATACCGAAAGCACGACCGAGCCCCTTTTATTCCAAAAGCAGCGTTGTCTATATGCAGAGCATGCGGAGGAGTCCGGTGCTTGGGCAACGGGGCCGCATACGAAGCAAACCATCTCGACTGTAGCGCAACCGCAAGAAATGAAGACCTCACAAGCAAAGGAAAAAAGTGGCGGTTGACCTTTCCTCGACAAAGCCGTCGAGCTGCATGAACTGCGAACTTGAACGAGCAAGCAGGCAGGGAAGCAAGCAAGCAAACAAGCTGCCATTCCTGGTACGGCGGTGGGCAGGGATTTCATCCCTTCTTGGCCAACCCATACAGCGCGCGCGTATGAGAACTGCCGGTACGTCGGCCATTTTTTTTTTCTTTTGTTGACGCAAGGTGTCCCTTTGGGTCTGTCCAACGACAGACTGGTCCGCACACACCTTTAGTCAATCTACCGCGTGCAAATGAGCCGTGCGAAAGTATTCGAGCCGGGTCTGTTTGCAGGTATCGGTTGCGACGGGCCGGTATTTCTGCTGGTTCTATAGCTGAGGCACATTTTACAAACCAAGCTGGATGATTTTAGTGCAAAAGCATTACGTGTCTTGTTGAGCGAAAAAGCCGTCGGAGTCAGAAATTAGGTAGATAAACAACCGCAGCCAGCGGCAATGGGTATATGTTGATGCGCAGCGCAGGGAGGAGGGTATGCGACGCGGGTATGCGACGGCCCGACGTTAGGCCTAATGTCACCGTTGAGGTCCATGTCGTCAGCCGGAACCGGCAGCCGGTACTGGCAACGAGTATGAGGTTGCTCGGCATGAGGTTGCTTACCGACGCAAGAGCCATATCGTGATCTATGGACGTAAGAAAACGGCGTGTCACGCAGTTCGGTTGGCTGAAACGTAAAATGACGTCACTCTTTAAATGACAGTTGCGGCAACAGTCTGAACCCGGCCTGACATTGAGCCTCAACATGCGACGTCACGCCTAACGTCACGCTTTGACACGTCATAAACATGCCGCCAAACGGGGCCAATCAAAAAAGTAGTTTTTGCACTCGTTGTACCTCAAGCGGTGGGTACCGGTTGACAGAGGCAGAGACCGCGGGGAGATGAGGTACAACGCTACGGCTGCTCGATAGGGGAGAGAAAAAAAACACATATACTGCGACTAGTTTTGCGCTAAGCCGGCCAGCAGAGAACATGTAGCGGGTGCAGTACGTGTGGTGTGAGGGTGAGGAAAAGCTAAAACTGAAGCGAGAGTGTGCAAATGAGGAAACTGAGGAGCTAAAGTTGCACAAAAAGCCGTCTCGCCGACACGACGAACGGGCGACTGAACGAAGGAACGGACATCACAGGTGAAGTTCGTTAAGAAAAAAAATGCGTTTCGGCTGGGGCGGATATCCTAATCGGCAACACGTCCTATGGGAATGTCTTAAAAATGCCCTAAACATACCTTACTAACGCTCACCAACGCAGCTCTCACATGCCGTTGACCCGCCCTGGCTCACCCTTGCCTCTTCTTTCAAGGGAAACTGGCTCGGTCTTGAGCTGCAGAATAAAGTTTCATCTCTCTCTCTCTCTAGCTCTAGTGCAGTGCATCGAAAATTCAGGAAAGCAGAGTTTGCCATTCAATGGAGACGACCTGTAATCGGGTCGTCTGAACCACTGTCGGTTCTCAGTAAAGTTTTCTCTCTCTCGGCTCACACTCGCGAGCTTTCGAAATATAGTCCATGAAGCCTTAGCAAAGCGTATACGAAGCCTAGCACGAATCTCGCTTGCTCGAACGGGCAATCCGAAATGAAATCACTCCCTATAGTTAAATATCCTTCCGCGTAAAAAAAAAAAAAATTACTCCCCCCCCCCCCCCCCTTCCTCGCGGGAACCCCTGTGTAGATGCGACGCATAGGGGGTTCCGTTGTTGTTTCCGTTAGGTTGATTCTCCCATCGCGTGAAACGTGCCGTGAACCCCCCTGCCGCGGCTATGACGCAACGTGGCGCGGCTATGACGCAAAACAATCCAATCCCTTCCAAATCCAATCCAATCCAATCCAAGTCAATCCAATCCAATGCCCCTCGCGAGAAAGTGTTCGCTATCGGAGAGGAGAGGGGGTGAGCGGCGGAGAGCGCAGCTCGCGCGGCGAGCAGAATGAGGGAGGGGTGTGGACGGACAACGACAACGCCGTATGGAGGGACAAGGCGAGTGAATGAGATGCCGTCGCATCTAAAACAGTGTGCGTAGTACAGTTGGGCGAAGTCTTTACAGCTACCATCGCCGGCACCAGCTGCCGCCTGTGGCTCGCGTTCGAGGAAATGCGATTCCGGCAGCGATACACGTGCGGCGAAACTGCCGCCAACACACGACCGCTGACACAACTGGGTCTTTATATTTACAGTCAGCCGCTTTCAAAAAGCCTTTGCGGCAGACACGCCGCAGAAGGGGAAACAACAACAACAATGACAACAACAGCAGCAGCGACTCGTGAAACACGACAGAGCACGGAAGAGCTCCGTGACAGGCGGGACCACGTGCGAAAAAACGCGATCGATAGGCGCGAGTCCAATTCGCACCCGAAGAAAGATATAACGGGAGAAAATGTATGACGAGTCTGGGGAAGAAACGCGGAGGGGCGCTTTGTCGCGAGATGAGCGCGCGCTGTCACCGACAAAAGGCCTACAGTAACCGTGAGAAGAACGAGAGAGGAGGAAAAATTATGGGCTAAAACGGAAATCGTAAACAGTATATTCTGTTTATGCTGAAAATTTCGAGCAGCTTCTACGGAGCTGCACTCACGCGCGCACGTTCATGTCGTTCCGATCAATTGATTCATTACGCGGTGCGCGGCACGAAATGTTGGAGCACGCGGGCTTGCGTGCGCAGATCAGCGTGTCGTATAAACACTCGTTCTATCGACGTCCTCGGGACAGTAAACTGGCTTCGTTATACGCGGAACTCCGTTATGAGCGGAGAGCATTTGCTCTCCGTGCACTGCTCCACTGGAGAACTTAAAAACCTTCGAAAGAATTCGAGTAGTGCGGTACGTTATAAAGAAGGTTTTCTTCAGTCACATCTACTAGCAGTACGTGAATGATCGTCTTTAAGCTGCAGATACATGCGCGTTCGAGCGATACGGTTTCCGACGCGACGCGGCGAAATATCAAGAAGGTTGGACCTGCGGAGTACCGGACGACCCGGAGGTCTTGCGACAGCCAGACCGGTTTTCGGAGCGGGGGGATAGAGGGGGGGGAAGGGGGGGGGGGAGGGGGCCCATGCGCAGGGACGTCTTTTTCCGGTAATCTGTTTCGCAGCGCATGCAAAAACTTTACCATTCCTTCCTAAAGAAAGTTGAGAGAAGCGCGAAGGCTTCGTCCAGTCCAAGTAAAGTGCGTCCAATCCAAGTAAAGTTCGTCCAATCCAAGTAAAGTGCGTCCAATCCAAGTAAGCGTCCAATCCAAGTAAAGTTCGTCCAATCCAAGTAAAGTTCGTCCAATCCAAGTAAAGTTCGTCCAATCCAAGTAAAGTGCGTCCAATCCAAGTAAAGTGCGTCAATCCATCGTCAAACCTTCAAAAGACCCAAATCGCAAACGAAGAACGAACCCACGCGACGATTTTTCGTGCACTAAGCAAACGCACCTGCGAACGATCTAAATGTATACTGATACGTGGTTTATGAGATAAAGGCATACCATTGTACTCCTTCTTAATGATCGATGCGTGTATTGTCATATCTAGAACCCTCCTTTTTTTGCCATTTTCAAGTAACCGTTTTGACACAATTGAGGCCCCGTTTTACGTACGCGACGTGCATCCAGAGATGCTATGAGAGCTTTTCGGTCGACCAACCAGGTCTACAGGGAAATGCATTAGTTTTCTGACAGGACGCCATCGGTCCCACTTGAGAGCTTTCGCTTTAAAAAACGCGTCTCCTTCGCGTGAGATTAGCGTGCCGGAGAAAGAAATGGCGGGAGAAGTAGAAATCTAACAGCTGTTCTGGCTGCGAAAGAAGCGAGCTTTTGGGCCGAGACTGGCAAAGGCTGGCGTATTGCACAATATGGTCGTGCCGTAGTCGCCACGTCGGACTCCATCCGCCATTGAAGCAAAGCTTCGGAACTCCCGGGCGTGGAACATATACTCATCCGCGCGGCTTATCCTTTATCACAGCAGCACTTCACGGGCCGAAAGCCGAACTGACTTCTGGCAACGAGCCTCTGGGTTTCGCGCAAGGCAGCAAGTCTTGTAGATATACTTAAGTACGTGTTTACAAAGTGCTTACAGTCCTAGGCACTCGTTCAGTTTCGGGAAACCCGCGGCACGTAGTAATGTCAGTAGCTTCTATCGTTGCTGGCTTGAGGCCTGTAACTTCAGTTTCCCCGCCTAACCCGGTGGAGAACAGCGAAACATATTTAAAAGTGTCTTTAGCTCCGCTTGTGTAAAAAATTAGCAGTGGCTTAGCTCGGCTAAGCCAGGATATACGTGGCGTGAGCTAAGGTTCAGCTGGTTATTCTCAGCTTTCCTGGTTGTCTACGATCAGCTGATTATCATGCTTACTGCTGCTAAAACGATTTACAATTCAATCCAATCCAATCCAATCCAATCGCGGTGGCGGCGGCTCCGGCGCGCCAGCTGTGCGCCGTGAGACGTCACTGCTCAACCTCAACCAGTGTAGCTCACGCTACAAAAAATCGAGTAGCATAATATAGTTCCCGGTTTAGCACACCCTGCGGCATACCGACCGGTCCGTACGTAACTGGTTCGCCTAGCAGGGCCACGCCGTGGCCTTTGTCCAACCGCTCTTCGAAGCTCGTTAGCACGCCCAATGCTACGAATGACGCTCCTCAGCGAAACAAAGACCAGTTCACTGCTACGAAGCGCGCCGACGCATGACGAGCGAGCGACAGCGCCCCCGCGCTTTCACGAACGACGACGCTAATTGGCCGAAAACTCTTCCCTCAAGAAGGAAGGGAAAAAGAAAAGGGAACGAGACACGCACGCAAAGCAGTCGAAAAACGTGAATATAAGGTGGAGAAAAAAAAAACAGAAGATGCGTGAAAAAAAGGCGTTTGGCTTCACAAATGAAGAGTTGGAGCGCGCAGGTATACGGGGGTCGTTGCGACAAAGGAAAGGAAGGAAAGCACTCCGTTCGGAGAGCACAGCACGGAGCGGCGGGAGAGCTCTCGCAAGAAATCCCGCGAAAAAGCAAGGAAGTACGGATGAGGGGAAACGCAGGAGCGCGTCGCGAGCTCATTGATTATACATCGCCCGAAATCTCTTCCCCGCCTGCAACCGGCGCTTTTATTCTTTCAGCCGGTACGTTTTAATCCCCCTTCAGCGGCAGCCGACGAGTAGTGGGGGGAGAGAGGCAGTCGTGTAACTAAAGCCGTGGCACTCAGTCGGCTTTTTTCCCCGGCCCTTCCATCTTGGGCTCTAGCGAAGAGGAGGCAGAAAGGAAGCTACCAAACGAGGCACGACCGAGCGCAGAAAAGACGCCCGCCCGCTTGTCTGGGTTCTTCAACGCCGCCTTCCTCGCACCTCGAAGAGACTTCGCTCTCAACGCGGCGCGCGACAGGAGTGCGCGCGCGTAGCCTTTCGCGCGCGGGGGACCCTCGTCGGCCAAATTTAGCGGGGCACGTAGCGCCGGTGAGGATTAGGCAGGGAAAGTGTGCGCGGGTGGTGAAGGTGTGCGCACGTGTGTGGCGACCGTGTTCGCCCGGCGCTCGCTCAGAAGAGACCTGCTGCCGAGGCTGACAAGAGAGTTTCTGGAACCGGCCGGGCGGCACAAAGCAAGATCATCCCTTCGGCTTTGCTCGTCCTGCGCGCAGTTTCCCATCATTATACACGCTGTACTCTACTCTTCCCAGACCTCCTAGTTTCCCGCCCTTTTCTTCCTTTCTTACCGCTCAGGGAAAAAAAGCCTATTGCCGAGAAAATCCTCGTTCATCATTTGCCTTCGCCTCCGGCACACAAGTGACAGCCTCTTCTCCGACCGTTTTTGCCGCTTCTCGGCAAATTTAAGAAGCGGAAGAATAGCTGTAGCTCGCGCATTCCCGCTGGTTTCTCGCTCACGCGTCCTTTTCGGCGCATAGTCAGGTCGCAGGTGCGCGCTACAAGAGAACAAGACGCCGACGGTCCGGTACGGCAACTGCCAAGCACTGCACCGCGCCGAGGTACAGTCCGGCATTGTGCCGTACACACGGCGCGGAAGCGCTCCCCAGCAGCAGCGGAGCACGTCAAGCCGGCAGCTTCGTCTCGCAACAGGCTCCTCTCTCCGTCGAAGGGGGAAGAAGGGCGGCGGGGTTCTTTCTCAGACAGGCCGGAGTGACGGATGAAGAGGAATGCCGCCGAGGAGGCCGAAGGAGGAACAGCCCCGCGCCGCCTGATTGCCGCGGATCCGTACGTCGACGCAGTCATCGAAGGACAAAGAACCGCCCCGATCGCATCGGCCTCCGGTTCTTTTCGTTCCCAGAATAGCCAGGGCCTTAACCCCGCTCGCAGCGCCCCCCTCCCGGTTAGGGCCTCGCGAAGGCGTAGTCCTTCCTCTTCCTCCCACGACCACCGCCGTGTTGTACCCACCGATGCCGTAATGCTGTCCCAGGAAGCCTCATCTCCCCAACAAACGAGGAGGCACGCCTCCTCTGGCGCTAATTGGACATCGTCGACAGCCCGGAATGCTTCGTGGACCAGAAGGCTGGACCACGTGGGGGTGCGTCGTCGTTACACGCGACTTATCCCCTCTTCTTACTTGACACTACTGCACTTGCCGAAGGAAAAAGGCCAACTGGAGGGGGAAGCCCACCCAATGAAACGGCCGAAAGTATGGTCAGGAAATGAAGCTTGGTGTCCGTGGGCCTGCCTGAAGATACGGCAGAGAAGAAGTGCTGTCGAATGCCCAGAGGAATCGGACTCGCGGCGCGAGCGGCAGATAAATGGACGCGTTATATATCCCTTGCCTCCGTAGGGACGGAATCTTTGCCCATGCCCGCAGATATGCCAGCGGACAGAAATAAGCGGCCTACGGGAAGGCGAGCTCGACAACCACCGGGTCCAGGGGATAATGACAGCGAGGATCGCGAGAAGAAAAATGGGATGGTCCGGCCCGCGAGCTGTGTCTTTCTCTCTCGTTCATGATTAATGAGCCGAGCCTCCGGAGACGGCCTAAGAAGACGACCGACCTACCGCGGGATAAGGAAAGCGCACGCCACGGCATCGCGTTTATTACCGCCATTTTTCTCGTCCTCTGCGTCGCGCCACTCCTTCTCCATGCCGTATGGATTTCGCCACAGCAGAACCGTACGGGGCGGTGCGCGGAAAACTGCGACATGATGCGGACCAACGATCTTATGCCACCGTATTGGTGCATGTGGTGGCGATACGTTGCTTTGGTGCTTAGTTTACGCCCGTGTCGAGCTAGGCAGCTAACTCAAGTGGTGTGCGTTAGGAACCACAAAACTATCGATAGGCGGCGAGCCGGTCCTTGAGGGACACCTCACAAGGAACCGTACTGAGAAGGACTGTACCCCTTGATGGTGACTCAACAGTATAGAGTGAATTAAGCAGAGACCCCAAAGCTAAATTCGATATCTATAGCTGTGTTGTTTTTGTTCTTCCTCGCATGGAGTTTGGTTTGAACTTGTGACCCGCCGTGTTAAGTTTCGGAGCGGGCCACGAAGTATACGAATTCGTCCAGCAGGGGACCAAGGCGACGGCTCTGTCGATGCTTCAGCCAATTCGTAAATCTTCCAAGAGAGCGTCTAGCTCTCTTTTGGTAGTCCAGAAAGCGATCGAACAGTCACTGCGCGTTGCCCCGACATAAGTTCCACCTGACAATGTGCAGAAGTGCTCCATCGACGGACTGTTTGTTTAGCCGGCCGGAACGCGGTGAAGCTGATACTCGTCGCGATATACTGCGCGGGTGGTCGAGAGAAAGGTACCCAAACATATGGGAGTCCGCGCTGCGCGCAGAATGTGCACGCCAACCGTACAATACAAACCAACATCGCTTTAGCGACTTTCCGCGGTACGTTAAGGACCTCCTATTCTTTTCGCGCTGGCCGGTTGACTACAGGAGACTTGCATACTTAAAAAAAAAAAAAAAAAAAAACGGGTGTGAGCGTCGTGTCTCATATGAAGATGAAAACGGGAGTTCCTTCGTTTTGGGAAATTTAAAACGTTTAACGACTCTGCAAGAATGAATTCCAAGAAGGCTACCAACTAGCTGACTCGGGAAAAAGCTTGTATGTCGTCTTCAAATAATTAGGTACGGTTGGCGCCGCACTTTTAAGAACGAAAAATATAAGTTCATACGTAATTGATATCCGATCACTGCAACACATTAGAATGTGACACTTCCTCGCTCCTTTCTATCATTAATACACCAGAATGTATTCGTTGAATGAACCCCTAGGAACTCATTTTCGTGCGTTAAAGGTCGAGGGAGGTAAAGGTTACAGCCGTGTAGAAAAAAAAAAGGAAACGAAAGGAAAGCAAGCTTGGTAGCAGGCAATATTCTGACTAACTGCTACCGTAGTACGAAGCGTACTACAAGACACACGTGAAGCGACTCCAACGACGACTACAAGGCTCGACGAAGAGCGCGGCGGCACTCGAGCGAGCCGCCGCCGCCGCCGTGCAAAGCGTCCACGCCCCCTCCTCTCGACGCCTTGTACGCAGGCCGCCTGGCGTCCGTCCAAGAGATAGCGGGCGCACATCAAACGCCCCGCACCGCCCCTGCGCTGGACCACGGCGCGCGCCAGACGGGACAAGAGGGGCTGTTCCCCCCTCCCTGGCTTCCCCGCTCGAGGAGGCTTTCCGCTGCAGTGCGCAACCTTGCGCAATAAGTGCCCCCTCTTCATCGCGCTCCGCGCACTGCGGTCTCATTGACGCTCTGAAGACAGAAAAAACGAGCTCGGATTTGGTAACCAACTCACTCGGCTCCACTCCGGCCACGAAATCTGCTTTTTAACTAAAAAAAAAGAGGCCAAGAAATAATAAAAGACTTTCAAATTTCCAGCTACACGGCTTCAGCAGTGACGCAATAGAGGTAACACTAAAGACGTAATTATCATTGTGCTGCCTGCACTTTAGCATTGAAGCGACACGATTAAGCACAGTTAGGGCCCCGCGACAATCGCCAGTCATGTTTTACCAATCGCACAAACATCCTGTCACGTCATAAAGACCCGGTCAGAATATCCCGATTATTTGCTTCCAGTTTGGCCACAAAATTGGTACCATTATTATTATCTAGAGAAAGCCGTCTTTTTGACGAACCCAACCTGTATTTTGTCTTTATTGCCCCTTTAACGTGGACTGCGAGGTAGTACGCGATTCTACATAATTTCTCCCGTGACGCCTGTTTTGTACCATAAAACGATTGCTGCCAACGCAAATGCGCCGATATTTCGCGCATTTCATGGACGCGGCCTTGCGTAGCGTGCTGCGCGCGCCTCGCAAATAAGAAAGGACGGCCACTTCTCGTGCCGTTCCACACACACACACAGATACAGAGACGCGTTTACCGCGGGACAGAGACGTATCCCCCATAACACAGCCGTGTCTATATATAATCCCCGGAACCGCCGGGGGAGCGCTGCAGCACAAACACGACAGCGCCGCACCGCGCACGTCAACGTAAAGAGGGAATGATGGGCCACTCCGGGTCGGAAGCGGCGGAGCACTAAATGATTCAAGTAATGGGGACACCATCCAGGGACGCTACAGTAGTACGTCTTCGGCAGAGCGCCATCAACCTCCGGTCTCGCTCCGAATCCCTCTTCCCCTCTCTCCCGGAGAAGAGAGCTCGCACCGCAGCGGTGGGCATGTACTACGCTGCCGCCATAAAACGGCCCCAGATTGAAGCGGAAAAGGGGATATGAAAGGAAAACAAGAGTGGGCGCGGGACGCGCGGCAGAAACGAACGCGGAGGCTGCGAGAAACGTGTACGGGAGCGCAGAAACGGAGAAAACGTCGGGCCGACACGGCAGAACCACTCCTCCGCTCCAATCCAATAATTTCAAAACTAAAAGCCCGTCGTCTTGCTCTTACTCCCCCCCCCCCCCCCTCCCCCTCCCCTTTCGTTCGAATTCGGGAGCAGGCGTAAGCGTTACAGTCGAACCCCATCGAGATATAAACGCTACACAGAGACCAATCCTGCTGCCAGCGACAATCGAAAAAGGGGGCGGAGATATAAAGGTGGAGGAATGGGGGTCGAAAAAAAAACAAAAAAAAAACAAACGGGTCGGAGGCCGCTGCGCAGCGACGTATATATACGAAGACGACGAGGTTCTCGGTGCGGCGAACGAAAACTCTGCAGGCATCCGGGGGAAATCCAATCCCGCTATGGCTCCCCGAAACACAATATAGATATGCGGCGGACACATCCACAGCCATGAAATAGAGGCAACGGATGCCCGGAAATCAACAACACTGAGAGGTTTCGGGACGGAGGAAATAAAGAGGAATAACAAAAGAAAAAAAGAACACATGGCTCAGGGAGGCTACGGCGGAAGGCGGTGTGTGCGCAAGCCAACGCGTCTGTTTTCGGAAGCCCGCAGAGAGGCGACGCACGCACACAAAGCCACAAGCGACCTCGGTGCGCGCACGCGATCAGGGTGGCTGCCGCCGTTTCTCCTCCGCACTCGTAAAAACTCCGAACGTCTTCTTCCCTCCGAGTCCCGCCACGCCCTCCTGTTCCTGCTACGACTCGCCTCTTTACGCTGATTCACGCGACGAAAATGAATCGCGCGACGCGAACGCCATACCATATACGCCACACGGAGAACGAACGGGACCCAAGCGAGGAAGCGAAGTAAGTTACGCAGGGCCGACAAAGAAAGGTAAAGAGTACCGGCCCGCGACTGAAAGAAGCGAGCGTGAGCGGACGAAAGGCCGGTAGCGCGGCCGAAAATACCGGAAGCTAGAGGTTTTCGCGGCGAGGAAGAGGAGCAAGAGAGCGAAGTGATACAAAGGTCAACTCAAGTCCGGCTGTTTTACACGCGAAAGAAGCGACGGGCTAGTCTCTCTTTCGGTACGCCGCCATCAAAATCCTGTTAAGAATTTGATTAAGCTGAATTGGTTTTACAACAAAGTTGGGGGAGAGACAAGAGAAAAAGACTGCTGAAACCGAGCTTGACCCGGCCTGGCCACCCTATGCACAGAGCACCAAGAGAATGCCCGTACAAATCAGAGTAATTAAAAATGTCGCGTACAGGCTGGAATATATTTAACTACGGTGAACTTGGTTTGCAAATAATACCACGCAACTCCCACTCTCCGCTCTCCTCCACTGGCGCACCCCTCCAACATATGTCTTTCCTCTGATTCCTAAGTCTCTCTCTCTCTCTCTCTCTCTCTCTCTCTCTCTCTCTCTCTCTCTCTCTCTCTCTCTCTCTCTCTCTCTCTCTCTCTCTCTCTCTCTCTCTCACACACACACACACACACACACACACACACACACACACACACACACACACACACACACACACACACACACACACACACACACACACACACAAACTTCATTCTGTCATTCTCTACTCTTGACAGCCTATCCAGCACTGTCGCGCTCATCTCCCCTCTTTCGTTTATTTTCTTCCGGCCAGTTCAGAGTTCCTGTATATATATCCTCTTCGGGAAAGCATATCGACGAACTCTAGTGCTGCAGTAGCCCACCGTTCCCCTCGATGAACGCCCAAAGCACGCCTCGGGTGGATAAGTTTCTGAGACGGAAGCCAAACTTCGCCAGGCTGGTGTGTTGACTAATGCTTCCGCGTCATTGGCCTCTTAGCATCCCTATATTTATTTGTGTGTATACTGCTGCCCTGACGGGGAGCTCGGGGAGAACGCCACTGCGTGTGATGCCGTGTCTAAGCGCCCGATGATTAATGCCTCTCGCCGGCATCGCACAAAATTGCCTTCGTTGTTCTAACTCGCAGTTTCCTTTGACTTCTCCGGCAGTCTCCGTTGCCCGTCGTTCACGCGCTTTTCGGGAAAAGTTGTGCACAGCAGCAAGCACACCTCGAACGAAGTGTGTAGTGGCATCCAATCTCCCAGCCCCGCAAAAGGAGCAGCCGTAACGTGCTCGTAGAGCGGCGCTATGCGCATCTATGTGCACGCAACCCGTGCTGCAAGCCTTGGCAGTTTGCGACGTTGTGACATCTGACGAGCCGCAAAATCGGTTGACACACTGACACTGCTCGTGTGAATAGCTCACTGGACATTACAAGTGAGAAAGGAACGCTTTGTCGACACCATAAATTTTTTTTTTTTTTTTTTAAGTGGCGCAGAGAAACCGGCTCATTCATTCGCAGATGTAGAGAAATGTTAGGCAACCCATGCAATCCAGCGAGTGACCTCACCAGTTGCACATCACTCAATCAGTAACTGCCGAAAACGTCTCCAGGTGTCACATCCATATCCACGTTTCCGGAATTATATAGTCTTGTAAAAACAGCTTGAGTTAAACTTAGCATATTGAAGATTTTTTTTTGTCATCATGATCCCTTAAACGCTCAAAAAATACAAGTGCCATACCACAACGTCTCCTACCTCGGCTTAGTTCAGTTTACGCTAAAAAGCACACTGCGATAAATGACTTTTGCACCACGGCACAGCTAAATAAGCAGCTATTAAACATGAAGACACGTAATTGTGGAAATCTATCCTTACTACGTCGAAGCCGAGGCCGAACTTTTAGGAAAACAAACAGAAATGTTGTTAAAAGAGTACTTTTCGATCTTACATGCGCGGACCGGAGACAGCGAAAATTACGCCACCACCTCTGCTCCAGGTTTGCGACGCTAACGCGCGCGTTTCGACGACACCTTTTTTCCTCAGGTCGGCCGTACACGCCCCCTTCTTCCCCTCCCTCTCATTGCCTCCTCGTTTTCTTCGGTAATTCCTGAACACGGGGTCCGTCCTTCCGGCATGATCTCTCCCTCCCTCTCTCCCCCGTGAGTTCCTCCGTCTTGAACGGGAATCGATGCCTAATTTGCCGGTGGACAGGCAGCCGCCGAAACGGAAACGTATTATTGCTTCAACCCCCCCCCCCCCCTCCCTCTCAACGTGCCGCCGCCTCGCTCCACAAGAGGCCCCGGAATCCTCGTGCCGCCGAGAGTAGGGACTGCGAAGCAGGCAGGCCCGCCGGTAGAACGCAAACACTGAGCGGAGGAGCAAAGAGTGGAAAGGAAGATGTAATAGAAAATCTTTTTCTTTCTTTTCCTTTAAAGAGGGAGGGGGAAAGAACCGAGCCTTGTGGGGCTCCCCTACTGACAAGCGCACCCCATGGTAATAAATGCTCTTCGGACTGTACGCACAAACTCGTTTCCGCCCTCCCGCTCCCTCCGTACAGGTCCCGCACTATCCCACTTCCTGTTTGATTCGACTTTGCTAGTACGCTTCTTGAAATTATTGCCGCTGCTGCTTCTGTTTTAGATCTACTTTTGCCAAGGCTTCTGGCGTGCGCACACGGAAATGACAAGGCGCCAGAACAAACCGAGAACGAAGCATAAAAGTGCACGCGGAGCGCGTCGTGCGCGAGCACGCCCGGTTTGTCGCCAATTGCGAAGTTTCACGCGGGCGCGCGCAAGAATTATGCGCGAAAGAATGGGGAGAATTTGGGAACACCGCGCCGGGAACGCCGCTTTCCCGAGAGCGCGCTTTTTTGGGTTCATTGACGCGAAAGAGGCAAGTTTCGCGCGCAAATGCGCAGCTGACTTTCCTTACGTTCGCCCTTGTGCTTTGTGCCGCTGCTGTTTTTTTTTCTTTCTCATATGCAGACCCGTAGAGAGAATGTAGGTGAGCAGCGGGCTTGACACGGAGGAATTCTCTAACCAACACTCGCTGAAAGGCTCGAACAAAAACATATATACGACGGTCGTATAAATTGACGTCATTCCAAGCCGCTTAGGGGACATTGCTTCGTTTCATCAGGTTCTGGAGAAAAAAATCGTTGTAAAGCATTCTCCCCCTCCCTATCATCGTCCTCACTAAACTCTGCGTCCGCACTCATTAGATTACGAGGGAGTTAATTTAAGAATGATTTAAAGCATCCATACAATGTACGAATGCGTCAAAACCGCCTACGCCTTTCTTACCGCTAACAAAAACACTCACGGGCAACTTATCAAACACACGCGGTTTGTGTGCGCGCCTCTCCATACATCGCGAATAACGGGATTGCATCCCGCTCCTCAACTCGCTCCGCCGCTCCACGACATTGCTTAAGCCCGGTCAAAACCGCGCGTGTTATGCTTCCAACGTTGCGTAGCCGCAGAACTAAGTACGCAGAATTATCCGTATTCATTTTCTCCCTCTTCGCATCTCCCGAAGCTCGGTCATGCAAATTATTTCTTGAAGCGGGAATCGTTGACCGCTACAGGGAGGTGCTTTCGAATCCCGCATTCCTTCGTGCTGCGGTGGAACCGATCTTGACTGACGGTGTCGGCGTATGGTCATCGTCCATGGGTGCCGTGTCGGCGGCTCTCAACTGCGCGTGGCTTCACAAAGTTTCAGCGCGAATTCGCCAACAACGTCTAGCTACGTCTATACCGTACAACTCAGGTTCAGCTTTCAGCGGCCCTGGTATTTGTAACGGCTCGCCAGTGTCCGGCCGGTGCTCGCTGCTGGGGAGGGCGTCGGCGAATAACGGACGCTGCCAGCTGTCACTGGCGATTCCGATTACAAGACGCAGCACCAGCATTCTTTCGCCAAAAGCGCATTCCAGAATGCACACGGACGGGGGAGAAGGGGGGGGGGGCAACTTCTCGCCAAGCGGCGACGCATTTGCCGAAGTGGTTTGCCTCGCCATTCTAAACGCCGCCATTAGAGTAATAAGCGGGGGACATCAGCCGCTGGAGGCGACCGCGAAAGTAAACAGTCCAATCGGCAGAATGCCAGCGCGATGTTTCGGAAGCTGGCCTAGCTGCCGGGCTCCTGCTATATGCAAGCCCCGTCGCTCCTGTGTTCCCCGCAACGCTCAACGGAGCAATTTAGCGTCCGGCGCACGTATATCGGCGTCATGCCCGCGGCACTGCTAAGGCCACGCTCGCCGCGCAAAGTGGCCGCGCCGCGGCTGCCGCTGTGGTTTAATTAATTGGTAGCGAAGGGACGGCGAACTGTCCGGCACGGCCCTTTTCCGACCTGGAAAATTCTGTTTAAATAAAAGAAAAAAGGCCGTCGGATACTCGAAAGAAAAGTTGAGAGGAAGTGAAACGATTCTCGCACGTGATGTACTACATGTACCTCCATAAACAATGAGCAGCCAGTGCTTATGTCTGCCACTATACCGCAAGTGGGTGGGGAATTCCCGCTCGTCCAAAGTGAATTGAAATGACTGCGCGTGGGCGTCTGTTTCTGAAGGTGACCGTCCTAAACGCTGTATACCCTAGGCGTCTTGAAAGCGCTTGTCCGATTTGCCGTCAAGCAAAACACAGCCGTTGCAACTGATTTCAGTCTTCCGGCGACTCACGGAGGAACGGAAACAACGGCGGTCCCGCCGGCACTGCAACTGTGTGACAATATTCAAATTACGAACTGGAGATCCAGGTTGGCTTTAAAAAACAAATCAGCGGTGGAAAAAAAATTAAAGATTGAAATGTTTTGATATACAGGAGAGCTGACACTTGCACTACCTTCTTTGTTTCTTATTCGGATACTGAGGCACTGGAACAAAAGAGCGGGAGCGGGAGGAACAACCCCTCTCCACAGTAATAAAGCTCTCTCTCTCTCACACACACACGCACGCACATCTGGCACATTCGGAACCCGTTACAGAGTTCTTTCGGGTCTACCTGTGCTCGTAGAACGTCAAGCGGGTGCGCTTCCCCGCGACGCACCAGTTCTTGCCTTCAAAAGTGGACAGGTCGACCGTTGACGAAAAGCGCGGCGGACGATTGACATTACGTAATGTAGCACGCCGCTGGGCCCCGCAACCGTCGGACTTGGCGATTAATCAGCTTCGCCCTTAAGCGACTTTCGGGATTGGTCGTTGATGTGCATTGTAGCGAATCGCACTCACCTGCGGGAACTCTTTTGAGCAATAATTTACACGCGCTGTTCAGTACTGATCGCTAGAAGCAATGAACAATAAATTCCCGCTTTTTCATCAACTCTAATTATTGCATTCTGAATGCTAACGGTTCACCTTCTTAAATGATTTCATGTTTACGTTCCACTGTCCTTTTACCTTGAGGGAATGTTATTAGATGGGCCTCGTCTCGTCCGTTTTCTATCCCAGTGCGCGCAGTCGCTGTTTGTTCTTCGCTGAAAAGCTTTAAGCCGCTTTCGACGGTCTTTCGAGCCATGCGGAGAACTCGAATCTCGCGAGCTGTGTCCTTAATATTAACTTACGAGGCCCCTAAATGGCGAACCTATAATCCAAACAGCCTGCTCTGATATTCCCCCCGTGCTTAAAAGCTCTTAAGCCACGCCGGAAGCTCTTTCGAGATGCCGCGAAGAGCTGGGAGCTTATTGAGTTCTGCTGTTGACAGATAAGGTCCGAAACAGGGAAATTAATCGAATAATAAATTGACCAGTTTGATTAGAGTCTTCGTAAAATTCGCTATAATCAGTCAGAAATAAAACGATCTCAAAAATTTCAAGGCGCTAAGACTAGGATCAGACGTTTTTTCGAGGTTAGATTTTTCGTTCAGGTCGAGGCGAGAATGAAAGAATTAAGGACTGAAAGAGAAAGTAGAGCTAAAATGGAAGAAGAAAAAACAGACAGAAAGATAAGATGGAGCAGCGTATAGTTAACTTTCGGTATGGTAATTACTTCTCCGAATGAGAACATCTTATTTCAGAACTTGACTGCACCTCGCGGAAAATTCTCTCCGTGGTAAGGGCGGCTGGCTCTGAAGACTAATTACACAACAGTAATCAATTATTTCGCGAAGTTTCTTTTTTGCGACCCAATTAGTGAAGTTCGAAACTTGCTCTGCGAATAATATCGCGCTTAAGAATAGCCTTCTTTGAGATTTACGGCGCCTTGCCTGTACCTTCTATATATTGTGCATGGTGCTTCGGGGCAGTTTTCGTCTTTAGTATGCAGTGTATCATGTCGTCCAAATGTCTAATGCACTGTTTCTTTGCACTGTATCTTTAGAATTAGTGTAGTTACAAAGCGGGAGTCACCAGGAATGGCAACCGAAGAATGTTACCTACCGATTTCTCAAACAGATTGCGGACATCCCGTTTTCTAGAGCTGTGGTGATATTTAGTGTACGTTTCGTCATTTTTTCTTTCATGCGCTTTTCCCCTCGTGTGTAGAGTAACGAACAGTTCGAATAGAGCATTGACGCACGTTATCGAACACTTCGAAAGCCTGAGGGAGCGTATATAGCGTATGCGGACGCTGCACGCAACTAAAGACTGGTACATAATCGATATGACATGATTTAGAGGCGCTCTCGCCGGTCAAGGCTCCACATTACGAGCTGCCTGTAGAACACTCTGTGACAGCTCGTTAATTAACATCTATACTCTCAAATTCAGCGTCCCGTTGTAGACTTGCTTCATGTCACCGCGCACTACCAACGCTCTCGGAATGGGACTACCAAAAAAAAGTTCACAGAACAGCATCATCGGTAAGCTATGTGACCGGTTTCGTTCAGGGAACCGGTCGGCTACAGAAGTTCGGTGCAATAGCTCACGTCACTGAATTGAAGTTTATATGAAAAGTAGTCGCACTTCTAACAACTTGCTAAAGTGTCAGACTCTCCAGCGGGGCAACTTCGTCGATGACCACAGAGGACGGCTCGCTTGGCGCCAGCGGCCGGCCACTTGGCGAGAGAAAAAGGAGGACACTAGCAGGTCACGGACGTTTCCTCACCTGAGATGGCCCGCGAAGGGACGTCGTTCTCGAATCCTTTCCCTTGGAAGGCGTACTTGACTCCCGAACAGCCGGGTTCACTGCTCTGAGCTGCCGCAAGCCACGAGTCGGCGACCAGCGAGGTGGCAACCGCGAGCAGAAAGCGGCCGAAACACGTCTTGCCCATTGCTCGAAGCGGGACGGCGGCGTCCTCAAGGCGATGTCAAGAGGCGAGCCGCGACGGGGAGCGCGCGTGTCCGATGATGCCCGGGAGACCAGCGGCGCGAAGCCGAGAAGCGAGGAATCTGCGAGTACTGCTACGTAGTCCTGGCGTATCCCATAACAGGCTCGCGCAGTGCAGACGAGTAGAAGCGTTAGCTGGGCTCGCTAACGGCGATCGCCGTCGAACAGCCTCGTGAATTGCAATCAGGGCCTTCGAACGGAGCACCACAACATCCCACACGGAACGCAGCCGCACGAACAAATGCTGTCCGAGAGAGGAGTGCCCTTCTCTCTCTCCGGTCCAACAATGCCCAGTGTTGCCCGAAGCGCTCTGAGGTGCAGCTCCGCCGGCGAGCGCGCTCTGCGACAAGATGTGCGCGGTGGAAGGTGGCTGGCGGCGCTGCGAGCGCTAGGACGCCCGCTTCTGCTCCTCTTTACGTTTTCACAGCAGTTCGCGATCTCCTGACTGTTGAATACGGAAGTCGTATGTACTACGTAAAATGTTTTTGTGAGAACGACTATTAAACTTTGAAAACCGTTACAAATTTTGCTTTTACTACTTGTTGCCAGATGGAGACACCACCGATAGACTCATATGCGTCGAAAAGGAACCATAAACTCGTACCTTTTCATTGTAAATTTACAAATTAATCAACGAACATATTTTTAAGCTCTGATTAATTCATGTTTTTGCCGCTACTCATGGCTCGTTGGTGTGTTCATGGTTATGATCGCGTTCTGCAAGCACAGATGTAGCTACTGCCGCGCCAGCTGTTATGAGTATCTAAAACTAGGCTTTCTGGCGGTTCTTGAGGTTCAGTTTAAATTCTTGGTAGGGACAAAACAAAACACCCGACGTGCAGCTTTCTTTCTTTCTCTTTGGGGCAAAGCCCCTTAGGGGCTCGGGCTGCCGGCGTCTAATGTCGTCGTCGTAACCATTGTCTCATGTAGTCACGGTACGAAACACCGGGACAGTCATTTACTCCTCGCGCTAGATCACTTCGTGCTTCAAAGACGCGAAACTTTTACAACAAAACTGTATACCTCTACCCCCCAACGGTTTCATTTCCGTTGGAAAAAACGCGAAGGCACCAAGAATACACTTATACAGTGGACACGGCCCAGGATTTCCCGTTCTTTCTTTCTTTCTTTCTTTCTTTCTTTCTTTCTTTCTTTCTTTGGGCTGAAGTGAAACATCATAATACCAGAAAACCGCAAGCACCCTTTGCTGTAACTTGGTAACCGTTGACAACCTATTTAAAGTACAAAAAAATAAATATCAGACCGAGCGGACAGCGCTTCCGATGCGGAACTCGTCCCAATGTCAGGCAGGGACAAGCTGTTATCGTACAGTGATATCATCGGTCATTACCGTTTAGGCCGGGCCCGCTTCCCACCCGCGCACCCATCCCTCCGTAAACGGCATTCGGTGGTCTGGCGACTGCTACAGACCCACTCGTACCCAAATCCCCTAGTGTATAGCTATTGTTACCCAGGGCGCTATTCCCCCCAGTGTCATAGATGTCAGCAACGAGCGGACCTGGCGCACATGCTATGGCAGTGTCCGCAGGCGATCACAAATGGCCGCACAATCACTAACAGTGTGCAGTGGGAGACCGTGCTGCTCAGCTCCAGCCCGGAAGATCAACTCTGGGCCGTCCAGCTGGCTGAGGACGCTGCCAGAGCCCAAGGGCTCACGGCCGACGACTAAGCTACACAGCTGGCAAATTGAATAAAGTTCACTCTCTCTCTCTCTCTCCGGACATGGGCCGAGATGAACCATCACAACACAAGAAAACTGAAACGGGATTGACAGGGGCGTCGGAACAGGGGGTGCAGGGGGAGCGACGGCTCCCCCTAATGTACAAATGGGGGAGCATGGCTCCCCCAGTCAAGGGGCACCAGAAGACGTCTGCTGAGCCTCAGAGGGCTCCAGCAAAGTTCGGTTTATTTGTTGAAGGCAAAATGGCTAAGGATCAGACGATATTTTTCGCCCTTATAAGTGGCCTCAAATCTGAAAAAAAAAAATAGTGAGTTCGCCGAAACCCGCTTTCGGAAGATTTATGGTTGAAAGGCCATCGTACGAAGCATTTGAAAAGCTACTCTCCCCGCCCAAATATTCGATGCCTGCGGTATCAATCAAATGATCGATGGTATATTGGCTTTGTATTCGGCTCGTACAATCATGATACTATAGCCAGCTCCACTGGACAGTATGACCAATACTTTTTTACGCTAACCAGTTCATATTTGTTAGAAAACCATGGTTCCCTAAGCTGCTTGCCCCAATAGTATAAAAACTCACAGTTTAACAAGTTCTCAGCAGAGATATCAGCAGTGCGACTACATATTACGAAATATGAATGCTTCCGTATCATACTACTGAAATTTTTCCAATATAATGGTGCACCGGACAGTCAGAAATACTCGGAACAAAATTAAAACAAATTATCCGTTGTACATGTACGTACAATGATAATAAAACGCACATAGTTCAATCTACACGTACATGTTAACGCATAGCATAACTTCTTTCTTCAACTGACCTGTATATATTAACTCACTTGCTTCGCCAATATTCTTCGTGTAAGCCTTCATTTTGTGCCATGAATGTGTAGGTCTCGTAGTATGTTCGCGGTTAGCACGCAAGTATATGAATGTGCTGTAAGTATGTGTTTCTTTTACAAATTTTAATTTTTCCATTTATTTAGATGTACGCAGCCCCTTTGCATTAATAAATAAAAAAGGTACGGAATCGTGGGTGCCTCGTGTAGAGGGCACAGTCGTCGTGACTCGGTGAATATTTGACTGGGTTTGATTTCGTTTTATGTTGATGGGTCAATTGCGATTATTTCTGCATACTAGTCATTGTAGCAGCACTGTACAGACCCTGGAGAAGCACTCAAGGAAAATAAATTACGAGGTATTTAAAAAACAACCATAATGTTAATATAATTGCTGATGATGATGACGACGATGATGATGTTTAAGGTCGCATAATTTTGGCTCCCCCAGGGAAAAATAGTACCGACGCCACTGCGGATTGGTTTGACTCAAATGTCGTTTTGAGTCCAAATGTCATTTGACTCAAATGGGTTGCTTCAAATGCCATTCAGAATCCGCCGTGCTACACTACAATTTCGATGGCATTTGAAAGCTTTCACAACTGTTCGCTGTGCTGTAGTGGCGCTGTTGTTGCCCCGTTCCGTTTTCGTACACTAATACAACAATCAAACTTAGGAGCAGTCCGAGGCAGTAAAATGATATCAAATTAGAAGAGACACCAGTTTTGACTCTAAATATGGCTGTCTTGCGTTTTTGTTTGTGTTTTTTGCAACTGACCCACTGGTTTTGAGAGTATGAAAATTAAATATGTTGATTTCGTATTTTAAGTAAATAAACAGTAAACAAAGTTTCACAAACAACAATATTTTGTTTGTTTTACGTACGGAAGTATTATATTTTTTATTGCCGATCGAAGACGCTGCGTCCGAGAGGGCTGGAAATGGCATTTGAAATCTTAAATGTCTCTCTCGGTGCTCATTTGGCTCAAATGTCATTTGAGCCAAATGGCATTTACAAACCTAGTGTAGCAGCACAACTTGGCATTTGAGCCAAATGAAATTTGGTTCAAATGACATTTAGACCCCAGTGTAGCAGGGGTATAAAGTATATTTTGCCGCTAACCAGCGCGGTTTGGAAGGGAGGCTGAGGAAGTGTGCGACCAGTAAGCCCATTCACGAGAAGACGTCAGATGAAAAGTTCGAAAACAGGAATGGCTCGGAGTAGTTAGAAGGGCGTAGCCAGGAATTTATACAACCTCCCCCCCCCCCCCCCCCTTGTGGAGGATATCGACTCCTCCCCCCTCCTCCCCCCCCCCTTACAATCGAAATTCTGGATAAACCCCTGGGCGTGGTGACTGGGAGTTGGGCGACCTGTATGCCGTGTACTTCATAAAATATTGTAATGGAAAGCTCGGTTATTACCACGCGGGAATAATTAGACGAGGGGAGTTATCAGAAATCTGAAACTCTGTCAGACACGTACGATCCGTCGCAAACTATGATTGCTGAGTAATACGCTGAGGATATTGGCAGGGTGTATTATAGCTTCGACGACAAAGTTAGGCCAGGAATACGACTGGGCACTGAGCAGGGGCTGTTATAAAAAGATCGATTGTGCTTATTGTGCCACAGGGAGTGGGAGGGGGATATCCGACGAGAAGGGTGTACGGAGAGCGACGAGAAGTATGACGAGCCGTGACAGTACGGCAAAAGCTACAGCGCGCGCCATCCCTTTTAATATTTGTCATAGCTTAAAAAAATGCTTTCATTTTGTCCACCTCTCCAATTCAAGGGTCATCGTAGTTGCAGATTCAACGGGGAGAAGAGGAATGGTAGTAGTGAAGTTTTTTTATTGAAAAAAGAAGGCCGGATGGCGAGGGGGAGTAGCTGGGATTGGGGAAAGAATAAACTGTGCTAAATCTTGCAGGGTCGTGTAGGCAGCTTCCAATGGAGGAACTAATGGCCCAAGTTTAGTAACCAAGCTCCGCGTAGACTCTAGTTCACACCGCTGTCAAAAGAAAACAAGTGACTAGCGCGGCGAGGAATTGGGGGGCTCAGGATAAGAAGAGTGCACTTTCGAGATTACATTGGTTTGAGAATGCAACGACGCGTGTCCGATTAAATGATGCAGGTCGGCGATAGAGATCGCTGAACAGTGCGGACACACTGTGCGGTGCATTCCCCTCATAGAGAGACAATACACGGGCCAAAAACGGTACCTGTCTTCCGGACTCTTTGAGAAAAAGGTCGCAAATGGGGAGTCATAATTGAGCGACACTGGCTTCGGTACTCTCAGTCGAAAGGATGCCTGTATTGCTTCATGTGTAAATTGTTCTCGGCATCAAACAGTCGCAGCTCTTTTGCTATTCATGGCTTTTCCGACTGGAAAAAGGCGGAAAAAAAAAACAAGAGCGCATGAAGATAGCCTTGAGCACCGAAATTCTGTAGTTGCTTGGCTAGCCCGGTCTGCTGCTGCAGAAACTATCGACAAAGGACTGGCCGAGCAATTTGTTACTCAGAAAGCTTACTGGAGAGAGGTACTAAAGCGCGTCATGGCAGTTATAAAGCTGCTGGCAGAGCGAGGGCTGGCGTTGAGAGGCAATGATGATTTATTTGGTTCCCCCAGAAATGGTAACTTCTTAGGAATCCTTGAGGCGATCGCAGAGTTTGACCCGTTCCGAAGTGATCACATTGCGCGCCATGGAAACAGGGGTAAAGGTCACCCTTCCTATCTTTCCAAATCGATCTGCGATGAGTTTGTTGACATGATGGGGCAGACGGTCAGAAAGCGCGTTGTTGAAGAGGTACAGCGGGCCAAATATTATTCTTTAATTGTAGATTCGTCACCCGACATTGCCCATGTGAACCAGCTATATGTTGTGCTTCGGTACTGCTTGGAAGGTAATGTGTATGAGAGATTCCTTGGATTTGTTCCAATCGAATCACATACTGGTGAGCATCTGGCCTCCACCGTGTTATGTCTTCTTGATGAAAACGGTATTTCTCTTAACAACTGCAGGGGTCAGTCATATGACAATGCAAGCAACATGTCAGGGAAATACAAGGGCCTTCAAGCTCACATAAAGGATAAAAACCCGTTGGCGGTTTATGTGCCGTGCTTAGTTGGAGCGTGGAGCGTGGACTGCTGTGTTGAAGCAGTGAAGTTCTTCAGCCTAACGCAGAAGCTATGTTCTGCATCGCCGAAGCACTGGAGCTGCTTTCTCAATAGCCTCGACCATGGGGACAACCTTCTGTTTTGAAAAGCCTGTCAAACACTAGGTGGTCACGGCATGCAGATTCTTGCAAACAAATTGTTGCCAATTTCCGATGCATCAAGACTTGTCTGCATACACTGGCGTACGGGGAGGCAGAGACTTGTGACACCCGCATTGAAGCCCAGTCTCTTTTTAAGAAGCTTTCCAAGCTGGAAACGGCATTCATGGCAGCATTGTGGCTTGAGGTTTTGGAGCGGTTCGACAAGGCGAATTTTGCCCTCCAGAAACCTGGTCTAGACCTGTCAACGGCTGTAAACTTGATGAGTTCTTTAGAAGGGTTCGTGAGGTCACTGCGATCCCAATTTCAAGCTTTTGAGGAAAGGGCAAAGGCATTGGAGTGTAAATAAGAGTTATCAGTGTGAACGCACTCGATCCATTTCAACGGAAGACAACAGGACATGTGGCAGCAAAAAGTTCGAAATAGAGACGTTTAAAGTAATTATCGACAACCTGAGCACAGCATTACAGGCTAGAAAATCTGCGTACACCATCCTCTGCAAGAGATTCCAGTGTTTAGCGCTTCTCAGGGAAGCTCATGGTGATGACGATCTAATCAACCAAGCAAGTGGATTAGTGGAAGCCTACAAAGGCGATCTCGACTCGACTTTTCCCCCTGAACTAGTCCAGTTCTTTCACTACCTGGAGAGTTTCAGCTGCCATGATAGGAGAGCGAGCAGTCTGCTGAAAATGTTAGAGGAAAAAGAGATTGTATGCGTTTTTCCAAATGTCTCCATTGCTCTTAGGTTATACCTATAGCCATTCCTGCAACTAACTTCGAGACTGAGCGTTCCTTTTCAAAACTGTCTTTGATTAAAAATTGCTTGCGATCCACTCTCTAGAAGACGAAGCTGAATTCCTTAGCCATCATGTCAATAGAAAGGGACGTCTTGAGAGACATTTATTTTGATGAAGCCATTAATGACTTCGCGAGTTTGAAAAGCCGCAAGATGCCATTTTAGATGCGTTTGTTCAAGCTTTCATTATTTCTATTTTTTCTGGCTTGCTTGTTTAAGATGACATTTTAAATGTTATATTTTTTATGGTTTAACTTGTATAGTTATAGTATCTCTCGCTTGATTGTTTTGGGTCAATGGGCAGCGGGAAGGATGTCGTTCTGTTCCCATTTTGTCACGAGTGATGTAGTAAAGAAGAAGAAAGTAACTTTATTTCCTTAAGTAAACGTAACCCCTAGTGAGGAGCTCCCGAGATAGTCAACCGGGCCATCTCTCCGCATTCAATCAATGCCCTTCGGCCAGCCTGAAGAGGGTGTAGCATTGGATATGGGTGAAGTTTGGGGTTCTAGAGTGTGCCCGTCCAGTTAGAGAGTATGATAAATGCTGGGGTTGTCACATGTAGCTAGGGAGACCTGGGGGTCCTGGTAATGGATGGAATCGGTCCGTGAGCTGTACAGTGGGTAGCATGTTTGTCTGAGTCTGCCTTAGTACATGCAGGGGTTCTCGGCGCGTGAGTGTTTTGTATAGTGTTGGGTACTTCTCTGTTAAGTGCAATGCACTTCTTAAGCGACCCTGAACCTGCGTCCACCGGCGATGTCCGCGCACGTGGAGATGGGCGCGCAGCCTGGCCGCTGACATGGCACATACCCACGTGGGGGATTGGCCAAGAATCGGGCGTGAGAAGGGCTAATGCACCTGCTTAAAGGAGTACTGATACGAAATTTCAAAGCTGAGATCCGCTCTAGCAATCAAGTACAACGACAACACAAATAGGTGTCTGTGAATAAATGCATCTTTCTTTCTTTGTAGTTGTGTGTGTGTGTGATCTCTCTTTCGCGAACATTACCGAACCGCGCAAATTCAACTCGTGCATTCGCACTTTCACATTCTTCCCCTCGGAGAAATGCGGGGAATTTTTTTTTGAATGGTTGTCCGTAGCAGGTGTCCGATGTCAACTGCTTCTTCATTTCATGGTTGCGTCCCACGTGTCTTTGGGTGTTGCTGTGCATTCTTAGGCGCCCAGTGGTTTAACGCCCGGGAGAGTGCGTGTGCGCCCTGATTTAGGTTGTGGCTTAGGTGCCCAATCCAGGTCACATTGTAGCATGTTTGGAATGTAGCGAGGACCTTGTTGAGTATTTTTGAGCCATTTCTGTGTATTTTGTTGGTTGCAGAGAAGTTGTCGGCATGCGGCCTGCGAGCCCCTGTAAATGTAGACTGTAACTGTGTCACGCATAATTGCGAGAGTTCTGTATAGCACGCGCGATTTCTATTGTCTTTATAACGGCAGTGATTTCGACATGATTGATTTGCGTTGCTGTGTTGAAATGCAAACATTGGTTAAAAACTGAAATCATTGTGTTTGATTCGACGGTTATTTCTGGGTTCAAAGGGTGAGGCTGTGCCTACGTTTTCGCTGATGTCTTTTTTGCATTCACAATTTGATGATTGACTGCTTAACAAAATGTTTCTTGTTTTGAAGAAAATTCTTTTCTGTTTTCTAGCCAATTTTGCTTGCCACCGCAGCAATTCCATTAACTGTGAATTTGTGATGAACTGACTATTGAAACAAACCAGCGTGTACGTCAGGTAATAACCGTCAAATAATAATAGAAATCCCGCACACAAATTACTCTCCCGAAGCACCCGAACCAATAAAAGTGATGTGCATTTTATATCACTTACCAGCGAACGTAAAATGTGAGCTAAAAAAACACGAAAAAAAAAAGAGATAGCATTTTTGTCATTATTGGGGCCCCGTGGACTCGGTTAGCCCCGGGCCCCGAACTTTGTTAATACGGCACTGAGTGTGGCCCCAGTCACCCCTGAAGAAGAAGCCGAGCCGGCTTCGAAACGTCGGCTTCTGTCTATGTATTGGTTGGAGCATAATTAAATTTCAGTTTAGGAACTTCCCAACCAGACAGAAGTCTGTCAAAATGTTCATGTTCAACTCTTCTCTGCGGCCGCCGCCTTTGTACCCTCTCGTAGGTTCCCAAGGGGTCTTAGCGACTAGGCCACTCAGGCCAAGGGAGTCGACTGTATCAGGTCACATGTGCGAAGAGACTCGTTGGTGGCTTCCCAACGCGAAAACATTTTTTTCGCCAACTCCACATACGGACGCGACGACACGACAGCCGGATTGCGCGGCGAGCTGTTTCCCGGAAAAGTCACCGATAGGACCACGTGCACGTGCATGAGCCGTCACAGGTTCACACACTGTTCGGTTGTGATGCAACTCACCGCGCGGTACATGCAGAGTCGTACCGAATGCGACGTCCAGCAAGCGACACTGAGTGGTTAGCCGGTGGTGCGGCTCGCCAACTTCGGATCCGTCCACAGTACTCGTAATGCCTCAACCGTTGAAGGAGTGTGTAATGTTCCCCTTTGAACAAGTGTGGGTTCTTGATAGGAATCACAGAGTAAAAAGAGGCGCTCAATGAAAGGTAAGTAAGCAGGAGTGGAGTAATGTATTATTAAAGTGAGAAACACCTTGAGTAGCTCTTCGTATTCAATTGCTATATATAGTGTATTTGGTACAAGAACAGACGGAGCGGTCAGTTTGTGCTTGCAAGTAACTTCGTTGAATTATTTCACACTCGAATGTTTTGGTCCGTTGCGCAGATGTATTTTCTCCAAATGCCCGAACGAAGTGTTTATTTTTGCTCGTGACCTTCACGTTCTTCCAGCAAGAAAAAGAACTCCACCTAGAAGAAAAACACATAAAAAGGATAGAAGATGAGTGAGTGCAAGTGCTAAAGAATATCAGAGTTGACAACTAGGCCGAAAAACGATATACGCAGGCTTAGATTGGAGTGTATAGCACTAAGCACGGATGTAACCGTGAGCTGATTAACAAACACCCGCCAATTACAGTGATCTTGGTAATGCAAACTCAGAGGGGGGCGGGGAAAACAAATGGATCAGTATTTACAGAAATATTACGCAATTAAATTTGAATTAAGACTGCCGTATTTGTTTGTCTGCTTGCTCTTTCATAAATGGATTTTTTTTTTTCGCGTGCTTTTCAGCTAACGCTATGCGATGAAAAAAGTTTGAGGACCCCAACTCTCGCTCAGGATTTGTCACTGGGCAGACCGAAAGCACTGCAAACGTAAAACTCTCGGCAAATCTTCTATTTCGCCGTTTCTGGGAGGACGTTCACTGCGCTAACAGTTGTAAGGCACAAACGCAGCTGACAGCGCCTATACGCCCTCTTCAAAACCGGTAAAGTGCTGAGCTCGGAATGCAGCGATTATTCGAGCCCGATCAACGCACTTCTGCCGCTCGCTACCTGTCCCTCGCCTTCACCGTCATCGTGAATGGCGGTTCCTTGAAGAGTAGACTCACGGTAACTTCCTATCTGGTAACTGTAAAACAAATACCAGCGCATTGTTGCCTGTGCCGATATAACAATCGAGATCCACATCCCGCATTGCCTACGCATATCTACGAAACCATGCACCGTGAGGAACGTGTTACCAGGAATTCGATCTCTTAAAGGGACCCTGCAACACTTTTTTCAACTTTTTTGAAATCTTAAATGCCTGCAGAACGTAGTCACCCAACACACCCAGTATTTAGATTAGGGGGTCGCAAAGTACCGCAGCCAAAAATTACTTACCTATGCCCATCACTTAACTTGTAAACCCGCTCGAAAGATTTTTCTCTTTTCCGGTCTTGACGTTCTTCGAGCACCACAATTACGTCACTGAGGCCATGTAGCGGCTGTTGGCCGGTTTTCCTTCAGTTGCAGCAATGAACGCTTTTCAACAGCAACTTTCAAAATAAAGCCGCAAATACAAAGCAAAAACGTAAGGCGCATCTGGTGCGCCGAGCAAATCACGCAGTGCCGCTCCGTGCTGGCGATAACTGTAGCTTTCGCAGTGCTTCCAGACGCGAAGGAAAGAGTGAAATAGTTTATCTAAAGTGTTGCAGGGTCCTTTTAATGGCGCCTATCAGCGACTTGACGTCTGCTTCTCCTCGCCGCACGAGGACCCGGGTTCTTAGTGATGGACAGAGCACTGCAACCGTCCCCGCTGTGCACACGATACCTCAATGCGGGAGTCCTCGGGGACGTCGGTGCAGTGTACTGCGTTCCTGTGCTGGTCCCTTCCAGCTTGGGCTCGCAGGGAACCCGGGTACAGCTTTCTCGCGAGCACCTGCCGATAGAACGGCGACGGGAAAACGAGGCAATTATCGATCCGTTAATTGAACGTCTTCACACTATGATTTATGTTTCCCGTGCCGGGGTTAAAGGCCCAGGGTTATAACCCCAGGCCTATAGACTAGGTACAGTCTTTGTCAAAATTTTGTGGGCCAAGCCGGAAACGCGCAGGCCGCGAAAAATTCAATGTACAAGCTTGCGTCCCGAGCGAGGCTGAAACTTTTTATGCAGGAAAGCTAGCGGAAACACCTTTCTTTCTTGCTGCCTTAAAATATCTTTTGCCACACTTAAAGGTAAAGCCGATTCTTTGAATTATTTGTGGTTGACAAGGCTTACAGGATTGGCCCACAATTTTTTTACAAAGGGTGTACCTGCGATTTTGTCTCAATTGCGATTAGATCACGCCACACGACCATTATGTGGCGGTGTGGACGGTACAACGTCATCTTCCAGATGCTCATGAACATTTTCCGGCTTGCGACGTGCTTTGCTTCCCTTCCATCTCACTTCATACGCAAATTTACGATGTGCGATTCGCTTGTTTTCTGTACGCTTTGTTGATGCTGGAAGTCTACTGGGACAGAAATTTCCTTTGGCAATAAGGCGGGTGTGGCGGCTGCCTGTCCCGTCCTTGGCAAAGAAATAGAAGAGGAATGTGCAGGCAGTGTGAACTATATTTTATAGGAGACTCAACCTACACGGCGCGCGCCACCTGAACAAACAATTTCCATGAATCGGCTGCTTGGAAAATGGCGGCCTGATGCATGCATGGCTCGCCCCGCCGTGCCAAAACACTTGCATGGGTTGCGTACCAAAAATAAACGAAGCTCAACAAGGAACCAGCATCTAGTGAAACTTCCATCGTGCTTCCAAGCTTTACACATCAGGGCGGGAGGGACTCCGGCTCAAGCCGCATATTAACCCTTCCTTGTTTCTGGGCTATCTTATTAAGATATATGTCCTGGGCATCTGCGCGTCCAATTATAGAAATCCGGTGAAGCTATCCCTCCTCATCCAGTCCCTCCCTTCAGTGAGGCGTCAGATGAAATTACTTCCCGCTGCACCAACGGACGTTATCCGTTTCCTACTGCGACCTCGGGTAACGTTTTTAGCACTATGTAACAACTGCCAGTACGATGTCAAGGGATGCCATTTCCTTACACTTCATCGCCTGTTGTACTGAATTTTATGCGAGATTTAATTCTCGTTCTTGACGTCCGGGCCTCCGGGGATCTTGAATATGCCCGAATACAAAACGTTGACCGAACGTCTCCCCGCTCTTCACGCCGTCAGAATTCGTTTCCGTCCAAAAGTATTTTCTTTTTCTAGTTCGAAACATTTTCTTGTAGTCGTAATCTGACGCCACAGAACAAAAATTGTGTCAAAGTCTTGGGAAATATAACAATAAAAGTAAATACTGTAAAAGAGCATCCGTCCCAGTAAAGTGATAGCGCAGCGTTGGAAACATTGCACAGGTGTTCCGCAAGGATTTGTTGTTGCCTTCATGCTGTTCCAGCAGTCGCTCTTGATCCCGCTCAGACTATCTGACGTCGGGACAGGAACTATGGTACGAGCCACGCTGGCGCTGCACGTTCCGAATGCAGACGCCCACGACAAAACCCACGACAACAACCGCTGTGATGTTTTGCACATTCAGATAAAACATAATGACACAACAGTGAGAGGGCAGAGATAGAGAGAGAACAATTTTCATCCGCATCCTCACAGGATCTGCTGGGCCTACGAGCTCCTTGAAGTCTAGAGCGCATCTTGAGGGATCCGGGCCCCTCACCTCCAGGGCGAGGCATGGTCCGCAGCATAGCTGCTGCACCATGTTCTGCAAAAGGAAAGGAGGAGAGGGACGAGGAGGGGGAGAGGAAAAACAAGACAGCACTGGGAAATCGACAAATAAATAAAATTACGAGAAGGGGGAACTGGCTCTAAAGAACAGCAAAGTTGATGGCTTCGCTCGATTTACTTGAGCCGTCAGGTAACACGAACCGGAGGAGCTTTCATAGACTTGAATACAGGACGCACGAAGTGGCGACAGAGCGTGTGTTTTAAATAAACGCAACATAAAACTGAGGCCACTTTACAGTTTTAGTAAACTGTTTTACTACTACTCTACTGGGATTTTTTTTTCCGTGTTCCTCTCTGACTGAAGGATTTCATGTAGTTAGATTGAATTCGTCACGGAAAGTAGCAATTAAACTGCTTTACAACGACTGTAGAAGCCATGTAACCATTCCTTTTCAAAACACGGAGAAATGTGACAGATTAGATTTTCGCGGCGTGCAGCTGGCGATTACGGACGACTCGGCCAAGAACTTTCCCTGTGAAAGAACGAATTCTTTTGCGGGGCCCTCCATGCACCCCAAGAGTAGATTTTCAGAGACACACACGCTCACATAAACTTACGGTGTAGTTGGGAACGACGCCTTTGTATACCAGGAGGAACTCTTCGGCTTTTGCGCAGTCGAGGTGAAACTGCGGAAGAAAAAAAAAACACACACACACACACAAAAAAAAAAAAAAACACACAGATATCGTGCAGTACTCAGAGACGGCGGCACACGAAGGAAACCAATATTGAAATGATAACCCCAAATAGTAGTCGTTCCTCGCTAAAGAAGTTCCGGGCCATCTCCATGAAACAGAGGGAGGAGCGAAGCATGTAGTGTATAAGTTCAAAGATTGCAAGTCTCTCTCGTGCCCCACGGCGAGCGCTGATTGGGCGCCGGAGAAGCGCCGGTGGTAGGAGCAGTGCAATGCCCGCGCATCGCCCTGGGGGCTCGCCGTGGGTGAACAACGAGACTCCGGCACAAGGTAAGTATGACTTTTCTTGCTTCAACCGACTACCCGACCCGATCAGGCCTAGCGTCGAGAGCCGGTTAGTATTTGAGTGTTGCACAAATTATAACCCGTCTGCAAACAGCTTCTGCTTGTGCTTGACTATTGCCTAAGCGGACAGGGAGCGTTCCTCAAATCTTTCAATCATGTATAGTTTACTTTTAACCGGTTTTATCCCTTATACACTTTTTACTACGCGTTACATTCTAGCGCGAGGCGTTAGAAAAAGAGTGTCCCGCTGTTTTAGTACCGTGAATACATGAAATGATGACGACGACAGGAGACGCGACAGCCCGAGCCCCTAAAGGGGTTTCGCCCCTAAAATAGCAGGTGATTGGACTAAAACGATCATCTCCCGGCGAATTCGCGTACGCGAGGAAAGCAGACATGCGCCCTCTCAAAAGGTAAAATGAGTCGAATTGTGTGACAATACACGATGAGCCTTCGGTTCATTGTATTTTTACTCAGCTGAGTGGAACACTGTTGTCATACAAACAATTTCCTTGACAGCTTACATTGGCGTGCGCACGTGCGAGATGATCGGAGAAATATGGTCAATTAAGCACCGAAGTGGTAGCAGCTGTGACGACAACGGTCACCTAACATTTCTGGACGACTAATGCGGTTTGTGGTGGACTTTGTGCTAAATATAGATTCCCCACGTTAGCTCACAGTCGGAGCCCTTAATCACGCAAAAAAAAAACCAAAGCTGTTTTAGGACCGAAACACCGTCCAAGCCGCTTTAAATTTTTGCGCAAGTGCATGCGTGTCTGCTTGTGTGCATGGTCTCTTGCAGGCTATTTGTAAAGATCTAAACACTTGTTGTCAATATAATTAACGGGAATCATATTTTGACGCCACGAGTGCGTTGTTGGCTTCACGACACGGCAACAAAGCTTTGCAATGAAGCCTTTGCAATGAAAAGAAAAGGCTTACGAAGAAAAGCTTTGCAATGAAAAGGAAAGGTTTACGAAGAAGCCGATTGTTTTGCGTGTTTGTTTGTCTGCAGCTCTGTAACTGTAACGTAGATCTGGAACTGACGCTATTCCATTTACCGAAACTGTCTGCATAGTCACCTGGTGGAAACAAAAAAATGTAGAGACGCCCCGGTGAACGGTGATAGTTGTCGAATGAATGCGTGTGCAACTTCGCTATGCACCAAGCCCCCTTAAAGTTGGCTTCACCACTACAGCAAAATGCATTACCGGGGACGCACTTTCCAGGGGAAGCGTAAGACGTCTGATGGAACTAGAACCTTTTATTAAATATTTCCCCTGTATCCCTACGGAGCGCTATTCGGTGTGCCTTGGCTACTATACAAAAATGTACTGCTGGAAAGACATTGTTTTCACGGGCAGCACAAGGAGTCATATATGAAAGTATAAGGGCCCTAGCGGCTTGATTAAATAAGAACTCATGTATTCCCATAAAGTGCTATACAATGAGCACTTTTAAAGTCGGCTTCACAACTACACACGGATGCATAGCTGGGGAAACATTCTAGGGCATTCTAGACGGTTTTGTATGAAAGCTAAAATGACCAAGGCGTTTTATCAACAGCATTTTCTTTATGGGGTAAGAGGGTCACACACCAAGCATCATAGACAGACAGACGGCTTTCTCCACTGAGTTCACATAGAAATACTAACGAGCTGCCCGCTATAACAATCGCAATTCGGTCTGGTGCCGTGCAGTCAAGAGCCCTGTCGCACTCAGAGTCCTTGCAGCTCACATTCTCCTGATTTCTGTGGTTAGTCTAACAGATGTGAGAGATGCCAGATAGCATCAGGGCATTTGCTGCGACTTCAGTGTACGTGTTGCTGTAGCTCAGTGTTTATCGGTGGCAGAGTCTTCAATCTCGGAGTACGCTAACCATGTTATGAGGACGTTTTATCTGCTGTCTCCATTTAAGGTCTCCCATTTTGCTAATTCCTCTACGAGGTCACTGTATCATTATACTTTTAACATTTTGTAAGAAAATGAGTCCCTTTGATTTCACTACATTTGAAACAAACGTGTTTCACGCATGTGACGGTCTTCTCTAAAAGTTTTGGCGGGACTCGTCTTTCCTGGGCTAAAACGTCTGTCTGTCTGTCTTTCTGTCTGTCTGCTCGTCTGGCTTTTCCCTCGATCCAGAGTCAAAACGTTTCAAAGGCACCAATCTGGAAAGACACTTCATACTCGTCAGCATTGTTCAGCAAAAAAGAAGACATATGCATATTTGAGGCAAAACGTCAATACATCAATGGTATTTACAGTGTTCTTTTAATCAGAATACGTTGCTGATTAATTTTTGCGACACCAAATAAAAATGTTTGCGCTGAAAAAAAAATATTTTGACCACAACGTACAAAGAGAGCATGTGACGAGTTTGGACCTCGTGACGTCGTTCCAAATTCCACAATGACGAAAGGTTCCAATAGATGGCGTGCGAGCAGTGGACCGCGCGATAATTGGATTGATTTTAGCGAACCTCCTTCGTGGTGTTCGTGGGAGGAGCAAAACGGGAGGGGGTAGAGCACGAGAGGTGGGAGGGGGAGAGAAGGGCGGAAGAACAGTATCGTCTTTCGACGACGTTTGCAGCGAACTGAGCTGATACGCCGCCATTTTCTTTCTACGCATGCAAAGGGAAACAGCGTCTATGTTCTCCCGTGCTTTCACTCTGGACACTTACCATCTCCAGTGCTGTGACCTCAAAACCTGAGTTCAGTATCTTTCCCAGCACCTTGCTGACGTTCCCTGAAGTGGAAAAAAAGAGCAAAGCAAGACCCAGGCACGCAGCAGCATGAGTGAGATTCACAAACATTAATTATTTCCGAAACTATATTACGCCATGCCAGGCAAAGCCTGCGCGTCGGCTAAAAAAAAAAATTCACGCATCTCCACGAAGTGAATCATGACGAGTGGGCGAAGCACTGGGGATCGTTCTCACCGTAAATTACCCGCGAGAGAGCTTACTGGTGGTAAAACGATTTCCAATCCAATCCAATCCAATTAAATTTAATCTATTTCAATCCAATCCAAATCCAATTCAATCTAATCCAATGCTCCTCGCGCATGCGCAGCAGGGCTCTCCCCCCCCCCCCCCCCCCCTCTCTCTCTCTCTCTCTCTCTCTCTCTCTCTCTCTCTCTCTCTCTCTCTCTCTCTCTCTCTCTCTCTCTCACCTTTTGTGAACATTTTGTTTCGTCCTTGTTAACATTTTGTGAACCTTTTGTTCACAGATGTTTCGGTTTACACGGTGCTGTGCCGTGAGCACGGACGCCGGACAAGCCTCGGCTTTAAGGTGCTTCGCCCTAAAAAATAAAAGAAAAGCGTGACGTACCGCCGAGCGCAGCCAATGGCTGAGCGCACCTTGAACCTTGCCCTGTTTCTCTAGGTGGTCCTGCGCCTGGTCGCTGACGTCACAGCTTCCACAGTGCTTCGGAGGCGCGATGAGAGTGTAAGAGCGCCAGGCCTTATTGCTGGGTGTTTTTAATGAACGATAACTCGGCCAATACTCCACGCTTCTAAACCATTTTTGTGGCAGGACGCTCCTTGGATAGTACTCCAGCGAATGCGCACGGAACTCTGTTTAGGGCCCCTTTAACAGATGTTAAAATGTTAGATCATGCGCGACTTTATCTAGTGAGAAAAGTTAAAGCGGAAGCGCTTGTTTGACGTGTCCGGTTACCATGGTGTACACGCATGCAGTGTACATACCGTCTTTGAATACGTGCGGCTTGATGACGCAGCACGTGGTCTTATCGAAAACGGCTGTGTTGCAGTGGCGCCCAATGCGGCCCTCGAAGAACAGAGACGATTCCTGCGTGTAAAAAGAAAAGCAAAGTTTTGCGGGTGGGTAGAGTGAACTGTTTAAGCAGTTCGATTTATTTCTGAATAACGTTACTGTGAACGAAAATTTAAACATTAAGCGCCGACTGCTTGTAGCAGGGGCGTAGAGGGAGGGGGGGTGGGGGGTATGGGGCTTCATCCCCACCCCCCCCCTTCCCCACCCCCGAAATTTGTCGCGCTGTCATGCACGTTGACCAAGGCAACCACCTGCGCCGGAAATCATCCCAGAATTTTGTCTAGAATCCCAGGAATCCTGTCCGGGAAGTGCACCTTGGTGGACCGTTTCCCTCCTGGCATGCCTAACTCTTATGCAAGGTCTTCATCCATGGGATCACGAAACATTCTAGCGGGAGGCGTTGGAAAAAGAGTATCCCGTTGTGTTCTTTTAGTACGCCCTACGTTCTAGTGCGAGGCGCTGGAAAACGAGTTTCCCGACCCGAGCCCCAACCCGAGCCCCTAAGGTGCTTCTCCCCTAAAATGCTCGCTATTTACGTTGAATGTCAGGAACAACATAGTATTTTTAATGTATGTAGTGTCGCTAATTAGTGCCCCGTGACGCCACGAGAGGAACGTGAGGTGGCACGGAAAAGTGGCGTAAAAATTATTAAGCTTTAGTGTATGACAGCTGCATCTTACCGGTACTCACCTATGGGGCAGAAACTTGGAGGCTCAACCCGCCGCGGTGGCTCAGTGGCTAAGGCGTTGCGCTGCTGAGCACGAGGTCGCGGGTTCGAATCCCGGCCGCGGCGGCCGCTTTTCTGATGGAGGCGAAAAGCAAAAACGCCCGTGTGTACGAGATTTCGGCGCACGTTAAAGATCCCCAGGTGATCAAAATTAATCCGGAGCCCTCCACTACGGCGCGCCTCATCGCCTGCGTTGCGTCGGCGCGTTAAACCCCCACAATCAATCAATCAATCAACTTGGAGGCTCACTAAGAGGGTTCAACTTAAATTGAGAACGACTCAGCGGGCAATGGAGCGGAAAATGATAGGTGTAACATTAAGGGACAAGAAGAGAGCGGAGTGGGTCAGGGAGAAAACTGGTGTTTAAGACATATTAGTAGAAATTAAGAAAATTAAATGGAAGTGGGCAGGGCATGTAATGCGAAGGCAAGATAACCGCTGGTCATTAAGGGTAACAGAGCGGATCCCTAGAGAAGGCAAGCGATGCAGGGGGCGGCAGAAAGTTAGATGGGCAGACGAGATCAAGAAGTTTGCGATATAAATTGGTCACAGTTGGCAGAGGACCGAGCTAATTGGAGAATCATGGGAGAGGCCTTTGCCCTGCAGTGGGCGTAGATAGGCTGGTGATGATGATGATGAGGCAATCCTCAAAATTCTGTTGCGTGCATGCACTTCCTATATTTTACTGATATTAAAAATACTATGTTGTTCCTGAAATTCGCCGTAACAGTTAAAAGTTCTGATTTAGCATTCGGTTTGTTTTCGTTTGCGCTTGTTTTATTTCCGTGGCGCTGGCACTTTGCCCTGTACACTAAAATAACTCTAGCTCCATACAGCTCGCGCAACTGTCGTAAAGCTTTTTAACAATGGCGTTATGTGACGTAGCGACCACCTGATTTACATGAAGCACTATTTTTTACGTCTATACATCTTACGGTGCGACTCATGCGTTAGGACTCAGTCGTCTGAACATGGTATTACTTGTGGGTCCACCACGACGCAACCTACGCCTTACTTGAAGTTGCTATGTAGCAATGATACATGCAGTAACTCACCATTTATTAGTTTACGTTTTTTTTTAGGGGGGTGGGGGAGGTACTTTTCGTCACTGCAGCATGCAGTGATTCATTTCGCGGATGTAACGTTTATCCTGGTTGAGTGTGTAATGCTGGTCAAAATAGTTTTAAAGCACTCTTGCATTTTGTTTTTCAACAAAATAATAGCGTGTGCATCGGATTCCGCGCTTATCTTGTTTCCTTAAAGCAAATTGCACCTTACAGAATGGTTCCGCGTATATTTGGTGAATTTCGTTGTAGTAGGATAAAATACTCACTTTTTCGGCGTATCTGTTGTTCTTGGAAATCCTGCACAAATTCTTCAACTTGTCTGCAGAGTTAAAAATGAAGTAACGCATGAGTGCGCGTAAAATCGTTTTGGAGGCACTGGAGATTCACAACACGATTGGTTTGGTGTTTTGCGGTTGCGGCTATTATATAAGGCGAAATATAAAAATGTCCACATGCATACGAGATCACGTAGGAATCCCAAGACATTTGAATTGATCGATGGCCTCTACCGCAGCACGTTCCAAGAACACGACACACACTGCAGTAGTTGAAGGAATAAAATCGCTGACATAACTGCAATTCAATCATTTAAATCATTTAAAATTAATCTCTATTTCATGCAAGAACATATTTGATAGGTGACGCACACAGTAATATATATATATATATATATATATATATATATCATGATGAAGCTTATTGGTAGAACGGCAGCAGGGCGTAAAACCGCAGAGAGGTTTAGCTGAGGTCCGAAGGAGCTCTGTCGAGCGCGCTCGGCTCTCGTGCAAACACACTGATGATGGTAAGGTGATGATGATCTTGTGGTTCGCGATGATGATTATGCAGGTCGCATGAGTGTAATATGCTCCGCTGCCTGTTCCTCCCTCCCACTTCACTGCTATTGTGTAGCGCTGGTGGCGCTACGTCGATGGTGGCTGCTGTACTCATTAATTACAAAACACACACACACACAATATATATATTTATATATATATATATATATATATATATATATATATATATATATATATATATATATATATAGTTAAGAAAAAAGGTTCCTGGCTATGAGGTTAGCTGTACGATAGAGAAGTCAAACTGAAAAACATAACATTTATTCTAACGTTTCGACCGGGGGCCGGTCTTTTTCAAAGACTGGCGTTGTTTTAAGGGCCATTAAAGAGTGAACTCGACGAATTTGTCATTTAATCTTCCGTTTGACTATATATATGTGAAGGGAGCATAGGCAG
Organism: Haemaphysalis longicornis; assembly: GCF_048455015.1. Taxonomy (NCBI): domain Eukaryota; kingdom Metazoa; phylum Arthropoda; class Arachnida; order Ixodida; family Ixodidae; genus Haemaphysalis; species Haemaphysalis longicornis. Next base: position 175,429,991 of record NW_027526295.1, read on the forward strand.
TCAGCTTATATCTGTTAGCTTATGCACGGTTATTTTTGGCCTTGTTTTACGTTCAGGCGCGACCTCTACGGGACGAATACGAGCTATGAATATACTAAATGTTGCCTGCATAAACTTGCATGCATGTTGCCAGAACTGGCCTAGGCCACGCACATATTGTACTGATATAAGCAAGGCGAAAGAAAAGCAGCACTATCGAGCCTGGTGTTTATGTATTCTCAGAAAGAAATAGTGCAGTTAGCCGAATGTACTCGAGAGGCACGTATGTTTTTTGGGTTCAGAATTTTACCCGATGAAGCGACTAACTCCGTTCACAAGTCCATTAAGTGCATACCACTCGCATCGCGAAAGTTGTCGGGTCTGTGACTAACTCCGTTCACAAGTCCATTAAGTGCATACCACTCGCATCACAAAAATGGTCGGGTCTCCCTTTTCTTATACTCGCTAATCCTGCAGTATACCCTTCGTACACGCGTTTGCGAGCAAATGACGAGCAACCACGCCTTTCTCGTCCAAGTTGTCGCCATCTTTCGTGTCCAGCTGGCTCTTGATGCGGGCAAGGACCCTTTCGCCCAGAAGCTGGAAGCAGATGACCGGACCCTCCAGGATGCCAGCCTCATCTCTGCAACAAACAACCAAAAACCGGAGCGGGAGAGGTGTCCTAAGCCAGCGTAGTATATATTTTTACTAAAGGCGATAGTTTATCTTGGGCTACTTAAACGCAGAAATTTTGATCGGTCTGTCTGTCTGTCTGTCCGTCTGTCCGTCCGTCCGTCCGTCCATCCATCTGTCTGTCTGTCTGTCTGTCTGTCTGTCTGTCTGTCTGTCTGTCTGTCTGTCTGTCTGTCTGTCTGTCTGTCTGTCTGTGATTCAGACACCCCGCCAAAGTGAAACAGGATATTCGCAATAGTCTTACATAGCCACGGCCAAATCTAAATGTCTAAGTCCGGTGTCAATGTTCATACTTGTCAACATTTCTGAACAACAAGTCATTATGCAAATATGAGGCAGGAAATCAATAATACATAAGTGATATTTGTAGTGTTCCTTTATTAAAAAATCATGGATGCTTGGTTTTTGCGATAGCAAAGGAAATACTGTATACATCAACTGCAGAAAACCGTAGCGTGGTGTTGCCCGCGCTCCTGGCGGCAATTAAGAAATAAAACGGTAATAGCAACGAAAGGTTCCCCTAGATATGTTCCACGGATCCGTTTGGAAGCTCATGGAGTAGGGCAACGTGGTTCTACAAACGTTATATAGGGTGCCTCGATTCGCGCGCGTCTCCGCCGTACGGCAGCCCTGGCATCGAGGCACCCTACTTGGGGCAGTAGACCGCGGTAAATTTAAATTGACTTGAGCAAACCTTTAGCATGTTATCTTGGGAGGAACGAGACTGGAGAGGAACAGCATGAGAGGGGAGCGGGAAAGAGAAGGGAGGCATTTACTTGACAGGGGCGCCAGTCGACTATCGTTTTTAGTCGACACTTCCAACAAAAGGAGCAGATACGCGGCCATTTTTGTTTTGTTTTGTTCAGCTTGTCCAGCTCGTCTCCCGAACTGTGCTTCAAGACAATCCCGGGGTTCAGCATCCCGCAAATGCACCCGGCTGACCAGCCCAAACAGCCAACAATGAAATTTCGGCGAATAAAGCGCGCGCTTTAAGTTCGGTCTTCACCATTGCTCTACGCAAAGCAAGCATGACGTACTCCACTGCGCACTATTGCAGCGCATATCACGCTTTTGAGTCGAATTGTATGAACGTTGCTGTGAGTCACGTGAGGTGGCTTTGTTGGCGACATGGATTGCTCACTCGCGCGTATCGTGTTGAAGCTGATTGCAACCGAGGGGGCCACGGCTAACCGCGAAACAAGTTTTAGAGGGGAGGGGGAACGGACAAAGAATGATTGATTGATTGTGAGGTTTAACGCGCCGACGCAACGCAGGCAATGAGGCGCGCCGTAGTGGAGGGCTCCGGATTAATTTTGACCACCTGGGGATCTTTATCGTGCGCCGAAATCTCGTACACACGGGCGTTTTTGCTTTTCGCCTCCATCAGAAAAGCGGAAGGGACAAAGAAACTTATTTTGCTTTCTATCAATTTTGTCTATAATTTTGTAATAATTTTCGCAATTACTTGTCTGGTGCAAGTAATGGAATAATTAAGCTCGTGTTGTGTTTCGGACGGCTGCTCTCCCACCAGGGACCAAGCATTTTGTATATACCCTGAGGGAAAACAAAAGCGATAAAAAAAAAAGTCGGAAGATGAAATGAAGCACACCCAGTGCCTTCTGAAGTTTCTCTCCAATTACGAATTTGTGTCTTTCCTTTCTTTCTTTCTTTCTTTCTTTCTTTCTTTCTTTCTTTCTTTCTTTCTTTCTTCTTTCTTTCTTTCTTTCTTTCTTTCTTTCTTTTAACTTGTTTGCTTATTATGTTCTTGTTATCACACCTTTCCCTGCCTGAAATCTCGAGTCGCCATTGACCGGTGACAATAGGGATAATACGTCATTCAGGTTCAGCAACAAAGATTTAAAATCGGAGAAACACCGTAGCAAGCAAATTCCGCAGGCGGACCCCGCGATCTCGGACCGCTAGTGGTGCAGACTCAGACGCCTCGTACTCACACGTCATGCGCGCTGAGCAGCCGGTACTTGTCCACGTCCTGCGCCGTCAGACGGAGCATCAGTGCCTTGCACACCGTGGCCTCCGCGGCCTCGATGGCCGCCCACACGTCCCCCAGGCGTCGCACGCCGGCCGGCTGAACCACCAGCACGGCGCTGCACGCGTGAGCACAGTTGACACGGGGGTGAGCCGATGATCCCCGTTAAGGGTAGAGGTAAAATGCAGATGGAGCGAGAGGATTACACTAACCGATCATTAAAGTGAAATTTCTTCATTCGAAGTGCTCGTGGTCCCCGATTAAACAGCAGATCCTCCCCGATTTTAGGGAAGTATCGCTTGTGACGAAGCCAGTCTACTCTCCCGAATAATTCGTTAACGAAGGTGTATCGTGTACGGCTATTACACGTGTGCAAGTGACCATAATAGTTCTAAAGCATACAGCGGCATCGGAGCAAGATGCACGCACGAAAGGGGAGAGGGAGTGGATTAGTTGTTGTAGCCTGCCCGTACCAACGACAAATTGGCGGACCTGCCACCGAAACAAGCGCCAACGTCACTAAGGAGCCTTGAAGTGCATGTACTGCGCTGTACGACAGTTCCTCAAAGAATGAAGCTTAGTTTGTAGCCGTCAGGAGGTTGTTCAGGAGTGTTTTGTGCGAAATTAGGCGCAGCTTTCGGACTTTGTTGTGCATGTTGTGGTGAAAACGTGGTGCTTCTTGATTCATTACGTGCAAAATATCTTATGCACACAGCTAAATTTATACATTTACTAACATGCGCGACCAAGAGAGAGGTTTTATTTGGTCCATTGGTGCTGCATGCTGTGAGCTGATCGTTTGCGAGAGCGCCGTCGATAACTCACGTCGAAATGTTGTCTCCTCGCGTAACAGTATACGCTGGCAAGTCTGCTCGCGTAACGTTGCGCGAGCAGACGATACTTCTGACGATATCGCAGACGATCAGCACACGAGCACCGGTGGATCAACCAGGACCGCTTTCTTGGTCTGCGCGTGTTAGTAGATGTCCATTAAGCTATGCGCATAAGATATTTTGAACGTAATGCATCAAGAAACACCCAGTTTTCACTACATCACGCACAACAAACTCCGCAAAGCTGCGCCTAATTTCGCGCGAAACACTCCTGAACAGCCTTCTGACCCCTGGATTAATTTGCTGGCGACCGGATTAAATTGGACGGCACTTGACTTAAATTCGCTAACACCTGGAATAAATTAGATGGCGCTATTATGATCTTGGCTGGCGCCTGGAATAAATTGGATGGCGATTGGATTAAACTGAGCGGGAAAACCTGTAGTACCCTGCCACCTCCACATACCACAGCAAAATACAGCAGCTGAGAGTTGATGCTGAACATATTTAATTGCGCACGCGCATTTTGGCTCGCTAAAATGCTTAGAATGTCGTTGTATAGATAAATTCACTTAGAATGCGAATTAATTGGCTTGAAGTTGGGCTCGTTGGTATCGGTGAATACTCGAAGAGCGCTTTTAAACTGCAGGGGACAAACACAGAACGGATCTTTATGTATAGTTGCGTTTTTGTTTGAGAAATACCGTAGATATTATTAAAATTTCATTTGGCTACAATATGTTGTATTCCGTGCGCACTACGAGCCCCAGATATATATCGGCGATATTACTTGCGTTGCTGCGTAAGCTATAGGCAGCCATGGAGAAGAGCTCTCTTGAAGCGTCGTGTTTGGTACTGCACAGCCATACGCACCGTTCGTGCTTGGGCCCGAGGAAGGTGGCAGTCTGCGCGTCGCCGTACCCGACGATGCGCAGGTGTCTCGAGAGCAGAGCCACCACGTTGCCTACGTACAGGTCCCGCAACGAGCAGCTCTCGCACTCGAGGCGACGCAAAAACACGCGCCGTGTCTTCAAGTCAATCTGTGCACGGAACGCCAGCACCACGAGGTATACTATTTGCCCATTTGTTCACCCAACTACGCAAGGGGGCAGTTTCTACAGCGGCGGCGCATATACTCCGGACCCATTCTGAAATAATAGCAAGACAAGTCCGTCTGATTTCGACACCCTCCCGGAGAACGAGGTACGGGGCAGCCTGAGGATTGTGCAACCAGGCCGACCTCTCCGGGGTGGTTCCATCTGACACGGGACGGGCTCTGGACATATCAAGATATTACCCACACTACAGGCTTAGTCGATTAAAACATGCAGCAGCTCACATATTGCTCACAAGAGGACAGTGAGTAGGCAGCAGACATACCCTTTCACTCATTCCGCGCAGTGCCATCGACAATACCCAGATAGATACAAGGACGCCTGTACACGGTGGGAACTATTGGCCGCCTCGCTCGCCGACCAGGGACTTCACATCAGTAACTACCAGCAGTGCGAGGCTGCGCTGCCCAGCCCTGTTAACGAAGTACAAGAAGCGGCCGTCCAATTGGCGGAAGGCGCCGCCACGGACCCAGGGATTTTGGCCGTCTGCTGGCAGCGCCCACACGGAACCCTCCCTCTATAGAGTCGTTTCGCTCACCAAATATGACCAATAAAACTCTCTCTCTCTCTCTCTCTCTCTCTCTCTCTCTCTCTCTCTCTCTCTCTCTCTCTCTCTCTCTCTCTCTCTCTCTCTCTCTCTCTCTCTCTCTCTCTCTCTCTCTCTCTCCGTCTTTACCGTTTGATGCGTCCCACTTTTGGGCATACGAAAATGGCAATAATGAAAGGCCCAAGGACATTATTATTTCATTAATACCATTTATATTGCCCGTAAAAATCTATTCTCCTTAAACCGTTTATGTACAGTAGAGAGTCCAACTTTAAAACGGCTTGGTGCATAGCCCTCTGTTTGGATACATGTGGTTTTGTGTATGCATTTGTTGTAAAAGGGGTCCTAGAGCCTTCCTATTTTCATATACGACCTCTTATACTGCCCCTGGACGAACGAATTTCCAGCAATGCATTTGTGTCAAAAAAGGAAACCAAATTTAAAAGGGCCTGGAGTATTGCGTTTCATGGGAATATATGAGGTCTTCGGAGATATACAGCACCGATAAAAGGAAGTGCCCGATACCCTGATTGACTGACTGACTGATTCATCAACGCTCTGCCAATACTGCAAGACCTAGAGACATGAAACTTCAGGAGTACATTTCTATCAAAGCGTACGGGTTCAATAAAACGAGATTTCCGAAAATTGCACCACTAACAGCGGTGTAATTTAATCAAAGGCGCTAGGGCCGTCATACTTCGAAATTAGACTCCTGACATTGCCTCTGGGAGATTTCTTCAGAGCAATTAATTTGTTAGAAGTGAAGACGACTTCAAAGAGGCTTACTTTATAGCGTTGTTAGCTATACATGAAAACATGAAGTCTCTAAAGCCTTACATTACATACTATCACAACTTTGGAGGTATTCAAATTAATTCCTCAGGGACTTCATATTTCTGTACAAGACATCTTATATTTTTCTTATATCTTATATCTTATATCTTATATCTTATATCTTATAGACATCTTAACTTTTTTTCCAGTAATGAATCTGTTTAAAGTAGAGAATATAAGCTTAGGTTAAGACGTTACATGCATAGCCCTTCCTGCTTTGGTAAAAAGCTGCTTTATGGCGGGTAAAAAACGTCTTCCTAGCAATAAATTTATGTGAAATTGTGAAGCCGACTTCGTAGGTGCTTGGTGTTTAGCAGAGCGGCTTGTAACTCATTTATCCGAAAATTCCTGCTTGGGAGTTTCTGCGATTTCTTTACGTACATTTGTATGCAAGATGTTGTGGGTATTTTATCAGGCGACAATTACATGAAATCTCTCGTTTGTCCGTCCAGAAAGGTCCATTCGAGGCGCTATGTATTGGTCGGAACCGTCATATCAGGAGGTCAGAACACAGAGATAGCCTCCAATGCCCGTTTTATCGCCGTAACACCGTCGCTTGCTCCGAAAGTGCGGGAATATTTCAAGAGCTCTCTATAGCTCCCCTAACGTTGTCGCAATGTGCGCGCGGCTTTGTTGTTGATTCGTAAGCTTGTACGTTTTGTCGCCGGAAGTTATGCTGCAAATTAATTTTTTTTAAAGACGCCAAATTTTCCCGAGAAAAAAAAAGCAACTCAAATTGTAAGCCCACACGTACGAACAATATCAAGCACAGTACAAGGACGCGCTGCCTTTAGTGATGGAAAACTCTCCATAAATGAGCTATCAATACCATCGGCAGTTGTTCGAAGCTGTTTACCAAAGCACACCCACTTCGGAAGATTGGGCAAAATTGGAAAAAAAAAAAAAAAAAAAACAACTCCAGCGTTCGCCGTAACAGTGGCAACACTTGCTCGGAACGAGAAACACACATCAAGCATACGCCCCTCCAACGTAATGTCCAATGATTGTCACTTAAAAAAAAAAGCAAGCTAACACTTATAGCAACAATGGTGGAGTAAAGGTCATTGCGGCAGAGAAGAAGAAGCAAATCGGCTGTAATCGTGAACTCAAATCTTCGTGATGGTCGTGAAGGTTGCGTACAGCTTCGCTACCATCAAGTCTTACGCGTTTATCTGAGCTTCCTTCATTTTTTTAAATACCATAGGTGGTGCAAAAATATCCACAGTTGACTACAGATGGTATTTGGTAACTTTAGTATACCCAGTTATCAATGGTACTACGTCGATAATTTTGCGACCGTCAACAATTTAAGCAAACGAAATTCATATTACTAACTTCAATATATCTGATTATCGGTAGTACTCCGCAGATAAATTTTGCGACACTCAATAATCGATAATACTAATCAACAGATTCGCATTATTAGATTATCAGTATCATTACACGACAGCTTCATTAAAGTGAACTATCGATAGTTGTTGATTACTCACCGATAGCTTTGCATCACTTCTTGTCTGTAGGACTAATGCTTTCTTCGCGACGCTATAAAAAGAGCTCCACATCATCCAGAATACCCGAAACAACTGGATCAAATGGCATGAAACGTCGCCCGTAATTTTTCCCTACACCCAGGCCCTTAAATCGGCAATTAAAATCCAGCTGATGTGCCTTGTCTAGTTAACAATAGTTAGACTTAATCGCAAAATACTTGAGATCTTGCAACATTGCCGTCAACACTACACAATTCGGTTTATTGCCGTGCGGAATTCTTGTCTTTTTTTAAAACATGGTGCATGATCAGTACTTCTAATTTTTTCGAAACTAATGCATATACATCAGCCACATTGTGATAGTGTTCCCTTTCAATTCCCACTTCTGGCCCATCAGGTAACCACAGTACCAAAATACATCGTGCGTTGCATAAAGCTCTTAATTAACCAAGTAATTTTCTAGACTAAAATCAGCCCGCGAAATGAGCGGTTCTAATACTTTATAATTGAGAAAAAAAAAAAAAGAGAAAAATGTGACTAGCCTGTTCGTCTGTGAAGATAGATACATGACTTACAATCTCGATTTGATTTATTTTTCTGGAGTTTATTCTGCTTCCTGATTGCTACCAAAAACACGCAGTTAAATGCGAGGGAATAAAAAAAAACGCCACTTACCATTTCAACTGTGGAATCCCTGGTGAAAAAGTTAAGTATAAAGGTCCTCACGGAGTAGGTGCTCGCGTCATTCCACTCAGCGAGGAAGGAGTACTTCTTTCCCGACACTGGTACAAATAAAGCGGATTGTTAAAAACAAAAAGCTTGTTTAATGTTTACTGGGAATGTTGTAAAGTAGAGAGGGGTGTAGGCGTTCCAAAGCGGCTATGCTCGAAATTTAAGCCACCTTCTCCCCCCCTACAAAGCCATCCCGGATCGGCTCTTTCATGAGAGAATGACCAGAAAATCTCGGCGATAGTTCTTTAGAAGGCTCTGCTGCCAGGCAGCTTGCATGGGGCTATGCAGGGAAGGTAAGATATAAAAGCTCGTAATAATGCGACTTGCAGTTACTGAAGTGCAGTTTAGTACCGAATGCAGTTACTGAACTACACGCGTTACTAAACTTCGTAGTACGCGCGCTTTATTGACGCGTGTCACGTGACAGGTGACGGACTGGCAACAAGGGTGGTACGTGACGCTGCCGTGGTTACCGCGTCTAGACACAGCCTACCGGTCCGTTTATAGCAGACGCCAATCCTCGCATTGTAGCACCGCTGGGGGCAGCAGGGACACGTCGTACCGGTCATATAAAACGGGTAGGCAAAGCAAACGTTATTTTCAGCGTATTTTACAAATGTTCATTTATCACATTCGGTAGTCCCCTTTTCCCTTGCATCTTGCATGGGTATGCGAAATAAGAAAGTACCACGGTTCTCACTTTCTTGCGTGGTTCGTATACACTCGCGCTTAACTCGATGTTTAAAGAGCCTCACAAAAGAAAATAAGTACGGTGCCGGACTTAAAAGCTTCCGTTTCACATGTCTCGCTTTGCTAAACATGACGCAAATCAAAACGAGCAAATCGGAATAAAAAACCTTTACACATACTTTCGAAGTCTCGAGATCGTTGCACACACGAACGGATCCCCACCGAAATCGGGCGTAAAAATAGGACAGGCTCCGTGGATGTTGGCACTGTTGCCAGACGCTCGCCCCAGAACTTGGCGCCGCCGTTAACGCTAGCTGCTCAGTAGATCGATGTAGCGTCAGCGTGCGGCTTGAAACCAAACCACGTGTGTGGAATTCAATCTAGAGGGATTGCGCGCTACAGATCCTTTTAGAGCGCAGCTGTGTTAGGCTAGGTTTCCATACATTTTTCAATGTCCTCGCGTCAGAACTCTCGAGGCTCCACGTGTCTTTGAAGAGGGAGGCGTTCCATAGCACGCGCTTTAACCGGCGGTAGCGAAAGGGGGCGAGCAGAGGCGCAACGCGTAGGGGTCAGATCGAAACCATTCGAAAGCGTAAGATGAAAGCGGATCGCGAAGCAAATCCGAAAGAACGAAACCCTTCGAGAACGGGGGCGGAAGCATATTCTCTCAGGAATTCAAGTGGACATTAATGCTTTCGCATTCAGAACCTTTAAGAAGCGCTTAGGTGTCCCCAGGCTCCTCTGACCGTGGGTTAGTGGCGATGATTCTACCCCCGCGGTCGAAGTCAGTAATTTTAGCGTGAATGTGTCGGGGCCGACAAGAAAGTACTTCACGCGTTCCGTTTTGGAGAAATTTGACTTGCGATGCCCCACAGCGATGTCACAGCGATGCCATAGTACTTGTTTATTTACAAGAGCCTCAACGCACGTCAAGGCACCGGTGGAATAAGTAAAAAAAATCACGCATCTCCACGAAGTGAATCATCCGTGAGAGTGCTTTCTGCTGCTAAAACGATTTCCAATCCAATCCAATTCAATTTAATCCATTTCAATCCAATCCAATCCATTGCTCCTCGCGCACGCGCAGCACGGCTCACCAGGAGCTCTCTCTCTCTCTCTCTCTCTCAACCTTTTGTGAACCTTTCAGTTTGTTCTTGTTAACCTTTTGTGAGCCTTTTGTTCACAGATGTTTCGATTTACACGGTGCCGACAACCCAGCGAACTCGAGTCGGAGCTATAGGCGCCGGACAGCGCCCAGAGGGCGACACAGAGCCCGCGACACCCAGCCCCCCCTTCGGCAGATATGTGCAACACTGGGTCGGTCCCCGCCAGCCGTTACGTCCCTGGGTGGGGAGCGCTCCTCTTTTTATAGCGGGGATGAAGCATATTAGTTGCCCCTTTTGGGTTTAAAACGAAGTAAGAGATTATACAGTAATCCTGCCACATAGTGCAGGTGAATGGAGAAGGATTTATCCGATTGAATTCACGTAGCATATTAGTTGCCCCTTTTGGGTTTAAAACGAAGTAAGAGATTGTACAGTAATCCTGCCACATAGTGCAGGTGAATGGAGAAGGATTTATCCGATGGAATTCAATTCACGTAGCATATTAGTTGCCCCTTTTGGGTTTAAAACGAAGTAAGAGATTGTACAGTAATCCTGCCACATAGTGCAGGTGAATGGAGAAGGATTTATCCGATTGAATTCACGTAGCATATTAGTTGCCCCTTTTGGGTTTAAAACGAAGTAAGAGATTGTACAGTAATCCTGCCACATAGTGCAGGTGAATGGAGAAGGATTTATCCGATTGAATTCACGTAGCATATTAGTTGCCCCTTTTGGGTTTAAAACGAAGTAAGAGATTGTACAGTAATCCTGCCACATAGTGCAGGTGAATGGAGAAGGATTTATCCGATTGAATTCACGTATGAAAATGCATATAAAGGCCGCATAGGCGTGATGCCCAGAAGTGAAACACTTGTACAGCCTGCCTGCGGGCAAAACTTTCTCGAGACCACCATGTTTCCCTTCAAAAGAAAACGTAATTTATATTGTTCAATCCGCAAAATAGGAGGCTTTGTCTACAAATATATCAGACGTTGCTTGACGTTTCCGCGCGAGGTCCATCCATATGAGTGCATTTGCGACTGCAGAACTACTAACTGGACCACATGGATGTTACATATGGGTCTTTGATCCGAATGTGATGCTCCGTACATGTAACAGTATTAAATTCCCATTTGTTTGTGTATAGCGAAAGTTCTGCCGCTAAAAAGTGCCCGCTCCGGCAAGAAACTTTTGGGCTTCCAGGTGTAGCCGAGTACGCCGGCTGTATAAAAACACGCCCCAAAAAAGAAACTCTTCACGAGAAGGCTAGCACAAGAAATTCCATTGGGCGAGGAGGGGAGGGGGGGGGGGGGGGGGGAGACGGGTAGGCAGAACATCTAATAGGCGTATCGGAATAAATTACGGAATATTCATGTTCGGGTATTTATATCTCTCCACGCCAACGGGTCCGGCGTCAGACCTCTTAAAAAAAATTCCCCGCATTTCCCCGAAGGGAAGAATGTGAAAGTGCGAATGCACGAGTTGAATTTGCGCGGTTCGGTAATGTTCGCGAAAGAGAGATCACACACACACACACAACTACAAAGAAAGAAAGATGCATTTATTCACAGACACCTATTTGTGTTGTCGTTGTACTTGATTGCTAGAGCGGATTTCAGCTTTGAAATTTCGTGTCAGTACTCCTTTAAGCAGGTGCATTAGCCCTTCTCACGCCCGATTCTTGGCCAATCCCCCACGTGGGTATGTGCCATGTCAGTGGCCAGGCAGCGCGCGCCCATCTCCCCCCGTTGCCAAGGAAGACGAGGAGATTCCTGGCCAATCCCCCACGTGGGTATGTGCCATGTCAGCGGCCAGGCTGCGCGCGCCCATCTCCACGTGCGCGGACATCGCCGGTGGACGCAGGTTCAGGGTCGCTTAAGAAGTGCATTCGCACTTAAACCAAGGAAGACGAGGAGATTCCTGGCCAATCCCCCACGTGGGTATGTGCCATGTCAGTGGCCAGGCTGCGCGCGCCCATCTCCACGTGCGCGGACATCGCCGGTGGACGCAGGTTCAGGGTCGCTTAAGAAGTGCATTCGCACTTAAAAATGGTAGCGCTTTTATTACCGTCAACACCATTGCAGCAAAAGTCAAGGAAGAAAAATTTAGTTACCCGAGGACACCACTCACCGGTCCGGAGTGACCGCAATCACAACGGATGAGACAAAGAAAGTTTGTCCTGCTCCTCCTACTCCTCCTCCTCCCCGAGCGCGAAAATGTTGTCCTGCGTTCATATATTTCCAACTTTTATTGGGGAACGTCTTATCTCTATTTTTCTTTGTTCTTCAGTGACTTAGACAACAATTTGATTGTTTCTTTTGCAAGAAGATGCGGTGATTTTATGCTATCCAATAGCTTACGAAACATTTGAGAACGTTAACGCCTATAAGTGCCCGCCCCATATGTCTTTGTATGTATTTAATACGGCGATATAAGCACGTGAAATATTAGATAAAGCAGAGTATAGAACCACTGGGTGATAACCTATGCTGCAATAACTGTGTTTGGGGGCCCTATTTGTTACCAAATTTAATGCGCACTTATGTGTATTTACCATCTGCTAACCAGCCTACTAACAAGCTGCTCGTACACCACGGCAGCATGTAATCCGCTCGCTTAGTGTGGGCTTTTCAAGATTAAGTAACCACGCTACGTATCTAAAAAGAGAAGAATCCGCGGGAGAATGCAAAACCTTGAACACACGCTTCCCAGTTGCGTCAACCTACGGCTCGGCAGCAAGACGACAGCATTTTAACGGCGCCCCGTTTTATTTGGAGGCTTCCCCCTTCTATAATAAATTTCTGCTTGACTCCGTTGCACTAAGTACTGAATATACACGCAAATAATGTTGTGACACACGTTTTTGCAAAGTTGCGTTCACGGGCGCTGAAGGCGGTGTACGCCGCGGGATCGACCCAGAGCTGCGCGGGTCTGCCGCGGCTGGCGCTGCGCTCGCCCAGCAAACTTCGCTGTCCAGAGATAAGCGAACGAAACCCCACGTGGCAGCATACTTGGCGAGCGATTGTGGTGTGGGGCATGTAACCCGAGACGTTAGGTTCACTGGCAAGCTATACAGGGAGGAAGCATCTCTCTCTCTAAAACCACCGAACGCCCGAACGCAGCTATCGGTTGGCGGTGCTGCGGACCACGGCAGCAGGGCCGCTTTTGCGAAGGCGCGTGACAGCTTCCACCTCATCCCCCCTATTTTAATAGTGTTTTGCTTGTTTTCAACGCACTTTTTTCAACTATCTGCAGTGACTCTAGTTTGTTTTGTACACGCTACAACCAATCCAATCTGTGTTTGTAATTAAGAGAACGCTGTTACGCAGAATTGTGCCCTTGTGCGTGGCATCAAATGTGCCCAAAGCGTCTTTTGCGCTAAATATTGTTGACATGTATGGACAGTGCCAACGCTGCTACAAAACTTTTAAAAGTTGGTTCGTATACTAAACCGCAGAAGCTGTAGCGAGAGAAGTGTCGTGACAGGAGTTGCGGTTCTATTCAGCCGAAATCAGCATAAAAGAAGGACGGCACGCTAATCAAGCGGTGATAGAAATTTCGGAGATTCGCAACGATATGCTTCACCGCTGTAAAACGCGCAAATTTAAGTCACCTGCGGTGTATGCACTTGGGCTATCCAAATGACACTTCGGCTGCGCAAGCAAGCTTTGTTGCAGTGTTCCTTCACTTGTGGCAAAGCTAGCTTGAAAGGAGAGAAAGGTGAAAAAGACGGAGCGAATACAGCCATCGGAGTGCAACGGAATAATTAGACGCATGGTTGAAAGAATACTTAGACGTTACAGAGATGTCACACACAACTATTAAAAGCGGCAGTGTAAATGCGAACCAAAAGGAGTATGCTGTAAAACGAGATGACAGTTGTTGCAACCGTGTCATCCCAGCGCTGACACTAGTTGTTGCAACTTGTGGGGGCACCCGATCCGAGCTCCGTGACCTCCGACATACGAGTGGTAGCGTGTATGATGCGAGCGGCCAGCCGCTGTTGCAGCCCTGAAGAAGTCCAGGAGCCGTAGGCTAACGTAACTGTTTACTTCATAGCGAGAGGTGAGCCGAAGCCAAAGAACAATACCCCGACGGGCGAGGTTACAATACAGGACTCGAGCAGAGTGACAGCATGGATTCGCTGCTCAAACAGGAATGGGTTACAGCGCTTGGGCGGCTTCTATTTATACCCAAAAGCCGTACCGGTAAAAACAGCCTTCCCTCTACATTTTGCGCACGCTACGCTCTTGACAGACACACACAACGCTCTTTCCAGAGTTCGTAAGCAGTCGGTAGCTTCGGCGCACGTTGAGTCCGAGAGAGGGGAGAGAGGAGGACTCCGCTGAGATCGCGGGGCCTCTGTGTCCTTGGGACGGGTCTCGACGTGCCACTGGCAACCGCCGGAGTTTGAAGCGCGTTGAAAGCGAGGCGTCTGACCAGAGCCACCTATAGTTCATACCACAAGCTAGGTGCAGCACTGTGGAGGCTGCATTTTAGTCAACAGTGCGCCCACTGAGGGCGCCTAACTCGCCGTGAAGGGGGTCCTGAAAGGACATTTCTTTCTCCCCTCTCGGCAAGTGGAGCTGCAAGGCCCCGGCGCCTTTTGTCGCTTCCTTCGCGGTGAGGCACCCTGAGGGGGCGGCCTGTTAACAACAATGTAGCCTCCACAGTGCTGCACCTAGCTTGTGGAATGAACTATAGATTCTGACCCAAGCTTGTCCCGACGTGAATCATGAGTCACCGACATGGTGGCGCCTGACTGCTGAAAGGCGCACGCAGTGGCTTTGCCGCACAGCCGAGGAGTGATGCGGGAAAGTACGGCGGCGCGGGTCGATTCGTAAAGCCCCAACCACATGGAGCGATTTTGCGAGCGACTTGGGGCGCGACGCGACTAGCGACGAACTACTTTAAGCCGCGCACCAAGTCGCTCATCGAATCGCTCGGTTCTGGGCCACCAGAAACAGTCGCTCGCCTCCCGGAAGTGGCCTTAGCGACTAGCCAATAGGAGAGCCCCTACGTAAGCACGCAACCTCCGGTTTTGAAAGGGAACGGGAGGGGGGGGATTTTGCAAATCCACGCAGACGACGTTTGCGGTGCAGTGGCAAAGCAAGCTTTGCGTGGCAAAGCTTGTGTACACGCTGAAGCAGAAGCAAGAAGGCTCCCGCTCACACTGGGTGAGACCCGTGTGGGAAAAAAGACGTCAAGAAAGGGAATTCTTCACGGCGTTCATGTTGGAGCCGAGAAACGAGGCGCAGAAGGAAAAGCGTGCGCTATCGCTAACCCAAACCAGTTTTAGAGATGCAATGAAGTGCAAAAAGCAAAGTAGAAAGGCGTAATACTTTTTAGTCATGCTTTTTATGACAAATGAACAAAAAAAATGTTAGCAAACATCCAGCGTACCAAGCGCGTTACTATGCGCAGTGCGGAAACATTGAAATCGCCATCCTCAGTCGCATGCTCAGTCGCTCGAGCCGTCGCTGTCATGTGGTTGCCTCGGCGAGCGACTTCGGTTCGGCGACTGCGGATCCTAGTCGCGTCGCTCGTCGCGTCGCTGGAAAAATCGCTCCATGTGGTTCGCGCTTAACACAGTACACACACCCGTGGTGTGTTTGAATGTCTGTGTACAAAGTTACTATTCGCAGATACCACAGTACTCGCGCTTTAAATCCCCAAAAAACGCGCGCCGTTCGCACTCAACCTTGCCGCCAACGTTCACGCGCATTCGTGTGCGTGCAGCCATCTGGGCTCCCACACCCTCACCTGTGAGCGTTAAGAACGGCATTAGCTCATCTAGTGTATCATTCCGCCGAAGCGACGGACCCGTATGTCAGCGCGCGCGCGCGTTTTGATGATGACGATGATGATGATAACAATGTTCCTTGGTGGATGGCACGTATCCAAACAGGGGATCTTGCAGGCTCCTGTAAAAAGGGAAATTTAGCGCGGTTGAAAATCTTTTCGAAAGTAGAATCCAAGATAAAAAAGAGATAATTGGGAAGACGTACAACCAATTACATAAGTGGCCAGCGAAAAAGGAATTCAATCAGAGTGGAAATCGATTTGAGTTTTCTAGGAATCTCAGAAGGGCACAGCACACGTCCCGGCGGCAGAACCCCGTCTCGGAGGCCCCAAGCAAAAGGAGACTCGGCACATCAGATAATGCAATCCCCAGGCTGCGAAGCGACACCTCAAGAAGCTGGAATCTGATTCTAGAAAAACGTCGACAGGCCATTAGGTAATAGCCGACGGACTTATCTTCCATTACAGTAGTTACACACACAAGATTGCGTTAAACGTGCCCTATAAAGATACCTATTTAATTGTGGAGCACGACAGCGGATAGCGGTTAAAAAAAAAAAAAAACTCAAGGTTACGTGAAGGGCGCCAATCAGGTTTCCAGGGAAATTTAAGGTGATTAAAGTCTGCCAATCATAATTTCCTGCTGGCCTTGGAAGTTTTAGCATTCTGTAATACCTTGCCGCCAAAATTAACTCGGTTGAGTGGATAACTTCTACGAACGGCCCAGAGAGCGCTATCCCTGCCAGCGAGTAAGCAGCTTCTTTAAAGAAATCCCCGCATGTCCAAGAACCCAGAAGATTAACCTCAGTCAGATGAGGTGTCACAAGAGATTTAAATGCGCGTTGGAGAAGGGAATCTTTAGGTACAGTTAGGGAAAAATAGACTGAAAGAGAATCAGAGAAACAATCAGAGAAGCAACCGGAGAAACAATCGATGCACCTAACTTCTGTAGCGCCAATACGATCACCAAAAATTTAGCATAAAACATGGGGATGAACTCAACTAACCGAAGCGAAAACGACCAATTAAGGGAGGGAGAATATATACCTATTCCTAATTTTTCATCGCACTGTGAGGCATCTGTGGCAATAATTCCATCAGGCTGAATGGAGGCCAAATGATCTTCGAGGAGCCTATTGAGTAGACGAGAAGGCCATAATTTGGCGTTTTTTTGGAAGATGTTGTGGAAATTCATCTCTAGGGGAGTACTCCTATAAATAAGAGGAGTGACCCTATTGGACACTACCCGTAATAGAGAAATAAAGATTTGTACTCAGGTACATTGCGGGCGATACGATCGAGGCCACTGGAGCGCATAAAATGAAGCCGGTTCCGCAATAAAGATGTACAGCCACCTCTTAACCACAGATTCATTGGCTCGTAGGAAGGTATTCACACCGAGCAGGCGATATCTGGTTAAGAGTGGAAAGATGCGGGCTTCCATATAAAGTATCGCATTAGCCGCAAACTTAGTGTTGCGACGTTGTCATCCATCCCACCGCTGCCAACCCGTTGCTGCATACAGGAAGGCGTACCCGAGACGAGCTCCGTCGCCTCCGACAAGCGTGTGGTAGCGTGGTGAAGCGAGCGGACAGCCAATGTTGCAGCATTGAAGAAGCCCAGAAGCCGAAGGCAAATTTAACTTGTTTACTTCATGGCGAGAGATGGCCGAAGCAAGAACAATGGCCCGACGGGCGAGGTTACAGTACAGGACTCGAGCAGAGTGACAGCATTGATTTTGATTCACTGCTCAAACAGGAATGAACTCCAGCGCTTGGGGGGGTCTTATTTATACCCAAAGCGCTAACAGTCAAAAGCGTTCCCTCTAGACTGTGCACACGACACGAACGGCACACACACACAAGACACAACACTCTTTCCAGAGTTTGTGAGCGGTCGGTAGTAGCGGCGCACGCCGAGTCCGAGAGAGGGGAGAGAGGAGGTCTCCACAACAGCCTCCGCGTCCTTCGGAGTCAAGTCTCTGCGTGTTGCGTCGGCGCCACCGAAGTTTGATCACGCCGATAGCGAAGGCGCCTGCGATCCAGACATGTAGCGACGCGTTTGGCTCCGTCGGCTGCAAGCGTGAGTCACCGACAGGGAGGCCGGCTTGAAAGGCGCGCGTAGTGGAGGCTTCGCCACACAGCCGAGGAGTGTTGCAAAAAGCACTGCGGAGGGCTGATTCGTAATTAGGCAATCCTAAACAGCAGCGTATGCCTGCCGTTCCGGGAGGACGAATAAATGAAGCTTGTATGTCGCAGACCCAGAGAATCACACCCATACAAACTCTAAAATAGGGCGAACATGCATTCGGTATATCATAAGTGAGTTCCTGCGCATACCCTTCGTTATATAGCCGATACGCCGCAACCTACTGCACGTGCTCCTTTAACAGCTGTAATAGCTATACGTGGACTCCAGTCAAGCGCGCTGGTATAAATGATCCCAAGATAATTTAATGAATCAACCTGTGGGATGATGTATTGGCGATAACAAAAAGTGATATTAACTGGGGTAGAAACGGGAAAGACTGGTAGTGAGCATTTATTGGCGTCTCTAGAGGGATTAGTAGTGCCTAGCCAGGAGTCTAGAATATTTAAATGATTGCCGTGAGGAGAAAATGGCTCGAATATCAGACTCTGCAGTGAAAAATGCAATATCATCAGCATAAAAATATGCATGGACTTCCAAAACCACAGGGACCGCACTTAGTTAAAAAGCACATGCGAAAGAACTGACCCGTGCGGCCCTCCTCATGTTTGCGGCCGCCGAGAGAAACATGTACGTTTCTTTGCACAACAGAATCGTTTATGTCTTAGAAATACATACATAAAGCCACGCTATTACGTATTTCGGAAAGTATAAGCTCTCTAATCAAGGCAGCAACGTGTGATATTCGACACTGTCGTAGGCTTTAGCAATACCTGGTGTCACCAAAGCAGAATCCCGGTCATATCGACGGGCAAATTTTATACGGCTTTTAATGTCGACGTGCGCACTTCATATCGAGCAGCTGCAGGGCAAAAGCCAATTTGGCATGGGCTGAGGATATTAGTTGTGGACACTAACTGTAAACAAACGAGAATACGCTCAATGCGTAACATCGCATTCTTTTTCATACCGAGTCTTTTTGCAGCCGCTGTAGGAATTTGAGGGCAAAATAAGTGCGTGAAATCACAGAAATTACTCGTGTCGCGTTCAAACTCGCAGTAAGGCACTTATTGCGCCGCGCAGAGTAACAGCCGGCTCATTGGCCCGCCAAGCAACTTCAATTTAACTCATTAAACGTCAAGCTACAGGTTTTCGACGAAGTTAGAATAGACCTCCAAGCGTAACATTAGGACTAATGTCAGGCCGGAGCATACCTGCGTCCCCGGCTCCACCTGCGTCCGGCTGGGCTCTTAGCAACAATCACATCGTTGCTAAGACTTCATCGTATATACGCAAAATCCGGAAAGGTAGGATCGAAATAAATTTTGCACTTGAAATGTGGTAGGCGCTCAATCATTACGCAATATCAGCATGTATTGTTTTGCACGGTATGACAGAGCAGATAAAATTTTTCTTGCAAGTGCTCTGTCGGGTCGACCGTCTGAACACGATAGATCGTTCTGCTGCATTATGGTCGACGCAGCAGACCTATAAAATTTCTTTGGAGTGCTGACGAGGAGGAGGAGGAGGAATAAACGTCCCTATAAAGCAGTTCGCCTTGGGGAAGAGTCCTTATTCCAGGACCCCTTGAGACCGTCCGGCTTCTTGAGCCCTCTTCACCAGCCAAAGCTGGTCATCAGGGTCCGAGCTGGTTAGTGCTCTCTCCCAGTGCTCAGGGGAGGGGAAGGGCAGGGGCTGTAGGTTGGGGTTCTTCTCGCAGCCCCACACAATGTGGTAAAGCGTGCCCGGAGCCTCACAGAAGCGGCATTACGAGGAGTAGAGGGTGGGGGCCAGAATGTGGGCTCTAGTTGGGTGGGGAAAGGTGTTGGTTTGGATGCATCGAAGGTGGTGTTCTTGCTCTTTTGTGAGGTTTTTGTGTGGAGGAGGGTACATTGTTCGCTGCAGGCGGTAGTGCTGCGTGATTTCTGTGTATGACAAAAGGGGACAGACACGCCACTGCTCGCCGATGTCCTGACTAGCCCGGTGTGTCAAATCTCGGGCATGCTGGTGGGCAGCTTCGTTGCCGGGGACGTCGGCATGGGCGGGAGCCCAAATAATCCTTACCCGGTGTTGTGGCGGATGCTGCAGTAGAATTTGTGTGGCGCAGGGTGAGAGGAAGCCGCTCGAGAATGTCCACTAAAAAATGGCTCTAGCTTAGTTCAGCTAACCTTGGATATGCAAAGCGAAAGCTTGGCCTAGTCTGGTTGAGTACTGGTTTCGCTTGGCTAACCTTTGATATAGCTGTATTACCGACCACGGCTCAAAGCCGTTCGGTCCCTAGCAATACTCACAGAAGGAGGTCCGGCCTCTCTTTCATTCACAGCGAACACAGCGCAAGACGAGTCACGTAGTCCGAGACGACCTATCGGCGCATGCGTGGGACGCTGGGGGGTGGTCGGCTGCCGATCAGCCTTTCGGCCGCAACCGCTCTGGCGGCCGCCGCACATGGTTGAGCAGAACGACTGAAAACGGGGCCTTGTGCCCAGCGCCGAAAGCGGTCTCGACTCTCGGTGCATCACGCGACGCGTTTCGAGGGGTGTGTCACGGGGTGTGTGTCTGCGGTCA
The DNA here is from genome assembly GCF_048455015.1 of Haemaphysalis longicornis. Classification (NCBI taxonomy): domain Eukaryota; kingdom Metazoa; phylum Arthropoda; class Arachnida; order Ixodida; family Ixodidae; genus Haemaphysalis; species Haemaphysalis longicornis. The sequence continues at coordinate 175,450,515 of NW_027526295.1, forward strand.
AAAGGTGAACTTGTGCATCCGCAGCGAAACCGCTGGACGAAAGTAGTAAAACTTTGCCTTAAAGATGTTAGACACAATTTTCTCACAGGAGTTTGAAAGCGGCAGTGGCGCACTCGGCAGCGTGCGCGGTTGTGAGAATCCTCCTCCCGCGGTCTGCTTTTCTGGCAGCCACTTCCAACGTAGTGGAGAAGAACGCGCACTTTACAGCGAAGCTGTAAATGCCTCGGTTCCCCCCTACACAGCGTGCGTCAACGGAAGTCGCGTCGCACGCCTCGCCCCATAGCCACGTGCTCGCTAAAGAGCTATATACGGCACCGGAAGTTGCCGCTGTGCCTTATCACCGTAGCCGGATGTTGCTCCGCGCGGCGCAAGTAGGGCGTTACTGGGAATATTTTGAACATGGCGTGAGCCATTCCCGTGATTTTTTGGACTTAATATGCTTATAAACTACTCCAGTGACGACAAACAAACTGCGTGAGACAAGGCAGACGATATCACGCATTCATAGCAAACCCCTTTCAAAACGCGCGTGCGCACTGACGTCACAGGTCCGGCGCTTTGGCGGAGTGATACACTACATGAGGTGGTGCCGTTCTTGAGTTGTAACCGAGTACAGCGTAAAACGCTCCCTAGATCCCAATCTAATCCCTGAAAAAAATTACACTGAAACTGAGCTCCAAGACAGTGCTCCAAGACAGTCCAAGACAGTCCATCAGTGCGACGAGCTTCATTTACACGTCATAATTAGTCAGCTTGCAGTGAAGTTGTAGCCGTTACAGAATTCCAGTCTGCTGTCAATGCATGGTCATCTACGGGTAGTTACATAAGGTGGCAGAAAACGGCCGTATCAGAACTATCCAGAAGCAAATTATATGACAATTACCCGCTACGACGACTCGAACTTTTAGGCTGAGTTTCATTTACTTTTCGTAATGTAGTCCATGGCACAGTGAAGTTGTAAATGTTGCGGAATTCCCACCTGCTCTCAATGCATGGGCTTGTAGACAAGAGGAAAACTGACAGCCCTATCTCTGCCCGCAGGGAGACATATGGGTGTCCAAGGTATCAAATATTCCATATAAAAGACATTAAAACACTTGGCATGTATTCTAAAAATTAGGACGCCAGCTGAGGCTGGCAGGAGAAACACATTCCTTGAGGTTAAAATTGGCATCAACGCCACGAGGCGATGTAACGTTGATCCTGAAGCGAGCGAAAGGCGGATTTTGAGCTAAAGAACATCACACAATCTTTTTTGCCGTATCTATTTATTTATTTCAATCGCTTTTAGTAATGTAGTTGAGCTGTCTGCTTCAGTGCAAGCTTTGTTGCGTTATCACCTTCCCGGCAGTCACCGCCACCATGCAGTCTGCTCAGTCTGCTGCTATGTCACAAGTTTATGGCGGAATCACAGAGAAAGACGGCCATGACCATTGGCTGAATGACGCGGTAAGCAAAGTGAAGCGCTACGCCTGATAACGGCAGAGCGTACCGATGCTCGACGTACCGTCAAGCTCGACCTCAATCAGCGCAGTAATGAATAACAAAGTCGGTTTTACTTGTTTTTTTCTTGGATTCGATCATGTGGCCCACCAGGTTACTAGAAGGAGTCTGGGCAAATGCCATGCATTGGGTTCTTTAAAATGGAGAGGCTTGTACCACCATCTTATGTTGCTGTTACAAAAAAACAAATAGCTGCTATTTTATTGCCAAACATATACACAATATACGAGACGTTATCTTTATGCGCCGTTATCGCCGACTTGGAAACAGTCACAACTATTATTTCTTTCGCTAGAAAACAGTTATAAATTGCGCACTGCGCCTGCTGCAAATTCACAGAGATTTGTCGGTGAAATTTTTTGCCCTATTTCACGGCGACAGAAGCCGCCATTTGAAAGCAGTCACATTGCATTACGTCACTTTTACGAAGACTGAAGTTGCCACTGTGTGACGCAAGTGTTCCCGCCAACTAGTTATACTACGTCACGCCTTCTCAGCCAATCACAGAGAGGGCGTGGCATACAGGCTGTATCGTTGTTAAATAACAAAGACAGGCCTACGTTGTCATGTCCGCTGCATCTCATCTAATTTTTCATTGCCGGCCAAGAATTATGCACTTTCAGTAGAGCGAAATAAGGCAAACTTTAGAACTGTTGCCAGTATTTAAACATCATGAAATGTAAAAATGACAAAAGCACACACAACCGCTTTGTCAATTGGAAGCACGTGACCAAAACTGAAAGCCAAGCCAATCAGAAAAGACTTCTGGCAAATTCACAGTTCACGGTAAATTTAGTGTGTCGAGAATAGGGCCCTTTATGTATAGCACACACGTACAATCCCGGTTTGCAACACTGCAACTTAAAAAAGTTTAGAAAAGACTTACTTGTGTTACAGTGAATTGGAATATTTTATTCCACTATACTTGCGTTTTCAATAGGGATCTTCGCAATGAGTACGTTTCTGAGATCAACAGAGTGTGACAGCACAGTTCTTTGTCGAATCTGTTCCTCTTCAAACAAAATGATTTCATAGAACTGCACGTGTGCATACCATATCTGGGCAAGTACCAAGATATGAAGCTGCTGCGAGGTTTAAGTGGGTACTGTTATGAAAAATGCCAGAATGGCAGGACATTCAAAGCAGTCTCGATTAATTCGTCATTTCTTGAGCTCAAAGCAGCTGCCAGAATTGAAAAGTCATTACTTCACCAGTGGATCCCTTTAAGCACAGCCTTGAAAAAAAACCCCCAGAAGACTGGAACTCTTCCGGCCTATATGTCGGTTTCTGAAAGATGGGTGCAAGTTTTTAAAGATATGAAAACAAGCTGTATGCTCCGCCGAGATTGTCCGCTCCGTAAAACTGGCCCTGTGTTTTCCTGGAACCACGGCACCAGTGGAGCGCATTTTTCCCCATTGTGAAGACTACGTAAACATCCAATAAGTCTCGTCTTCTGCTGTCCACATCGCGTGCAGTGTTACTTGAGCGGCTGAACTTTCTGTATAAGTGCGAAGATTTTTACAACTGAATCTTGCGGGATAAGCTCCTGCTTAAAAAAAAATTCAGCCACCCGCAAAATACACCAATGAAGAACCCGAAATGGGATCTTCAAAATGAATGCACGTAATTGAACTGTGAGTGGGATTGTTGCCTCGGTCTGAGTGAGGGCTTAGTAAAACTGTTTTTTATAAACAATTTTATTCAATTTCTTTTCTCAAAATCTAAATCTCGTGTGCTTTTTACGCACCACTCCCCCCTGGTGTGTCCCTATTTCCACCCCAAGGAATATGGTAACCCTATCAAAAGTGTGTTTATCTGAGCCACCCGGTTTAATGCAAACACAAACAGCTAGAAGTTTGACCAATTCCCTCCGGTGTCCGTTTAAAGGCCCAGATTAAGCACCTCCTCCACATGCGACAACAATTAGGTGACACCTTTAGCTGCAATAGCGTTTGTGATTCAGTATCCCGCAGCAGCAGTCTCAGCTGTAACAAAGCACAAGGCCATGGCGTTCTTGTTGGTAAATCACCGAAAAATTTCGGCAAATTTTTTTGTAATGCCAAATATTCTACTAGTTCAGATTGCTGACTTGTTTACCCTGTTCAGGAAAACGCTTTCAATAGTGCCACAGCACTCACATCTAAACAAGCACCGAAGTAAATAGAAGATGAGCACTCAATTCGTTACTTTTTTTATTTTTGTTTAATTGAAATGTTCCCGTTGCCTCGGCAGACCATTTCGCACTTACAATAGGGCTGCTTAATGAGTTCGGCATCAGAATGCTAAAAAAAAAGGAAAATGCTGACATGGTGCAACCCATTAAATTAAAACGAAAGAGAAAACTATTTCCCACGAGTGAAATTACATGTCCCATCTAAATATCAGATGAGGCGGTGGTTCCGTCAGAGGAGGGCAATTCAAAGTTAAAACTACCACATCCCAAGGAAATGCTTCAATGAAGACAAGAGCATCAATCGTAGGACAACAAAATGAAGGCAGAAAACAGAAACTGTAAGCAGAAGATTGGATGCCGATGCTGAAGCACACCAAACTTTTTTTGCTTCATGGCTGCAAACCTTGAAAAATGGCCACACCTCTCAATCAATTTTTCTCTGGACCCTAAGAAGGTTCATTTTGTCATTGTTATGAACCTCTGATCAACAAAGGAGAGACTCGCCGGTGAAAACCCCCAGCCAGCGTCAAGTTAGCCAGATGATCGGGGCAGTATGCGTGTACGTAGTTAGTATGAAAGTATCGGTAGCATTTCGGCTGGCGTACCCACAAATTTTCCCGCCATTTTTTCGCGGGGCTACCATGGTTGCCAGACCAGGACTGCCCTCTGTTGATTAGCTCGCATCATCCGTAAAGGCCGCGGATCTGTCAGCCCGCCCTGGTTACAAACCCCTGCGCGCTCACCGCGCGGGCTCGGGCTCGAGCCCGGGTTTTTTTTCGCTTTGTCCTCATGGGAGGTACTACAAACGTATGGGGCCCGTAAAGGTTGCGGATCTGTCAGCCCGCTCTGGTTACAAACCCCTGCTCGCTCGCGCCGTGGGCTCGAGCTCGAGCCTGTTTTTTTTTTTTTTTTCTCGTTTCGTCCTTATGGGAGGTACTACAAACGTATGGGGCCCGTAAAGGCAGTCCGTAAAGGGGAGGGCAGTCCTGGTCTGGCAACCATGGGGACGAAGTATGGTGGACCTAATCAGTATGGTGGACCTAACATATTGGCTGACGAATTGCACAAACCAATTTCAAGTTACGAATGTACCACTGTCACCCGCCCGCAAGATCTTTTACCATTGTAGCCATTTCAACCTCACAAAATTGTGTTACGGGAAACCGTCCAATCATTTCGCATGTTTCAAACCCGCGCCCGCTGCCTCCTCCTGCTGCTTTAGTGAAACAGGCAATTTCATGCACACGCTTAGAGCTTCAATAAGAAATATTGAAGTCTTCACGTACGTGCCATAAACAAAAGAACAAGCAAGATCTTATTTAATAGTATTGAAAGCTTCGACATGCGGAATACTGGTTTTGACTGGCGATAGTCTTTACGCCTGAAGCAGGGGCGGTATTCTAGTAACTGTCCCTTTTGAAAACGTCTCTTTTGCGTCCCTTTCATCGTGACGTACTTCCGGTTAAGCAGTGGGCCTTTGATTCAAATAGCGTAATTGTTCTTGCAAACGCATTTTAAAGAACTGAAACCCTATCAGAGTATCTTTTATGTGTTTATTGTTCCGCGAGCAAACCGCGACGAAAAATCGTCTGCTCCAAATCGTCTGCTCCGAGTAGCTACGGCTCGTAGCTCCGCCGTGCTTGCATGGCGTCACATCCGGGTGTTCGCTTTTAGCCAATCAGGGCTCGCTCAAAAGGGACACTTTTGAAAGGGACACAAAAGGGACAAAACACGGGAATACCGCCCCAGATGGTAAACTACTGGCGGCATGAATAGAATTGAAAGTTTTTAACAGCTCCTTCGTTGCGTTCGGTTAGCGCATTTTGTGTTGAGCTGATTAAATTCCAGGACAGCAGTACCTACATGCAGCGCGTCTTGAAAACAAACACGGCACGATAGATACCTTCACTTATATCTACATAGTTACCAGTTCAAATTGAAAGCATGGCAACAGACTATGCACTCGTCAGAGATGCACTCCTTCAGCATTGTGAAATCGAAGTGGTCTTTCCTAACGCAGTTTGTGACATCGTGTTCAACGTTATTATAACACCGAGTACAAAAAAACTTCACCAGCTAAAGCTGTGCTCAATACTCCTCAGCTATTCCCGAATTTTCTGATGGTTACTTGGTTTTCAGAAGTGCTGGAACCCAGGTGTGTGGGGCCATTTCTCAAGGTCACACAACCCTTTTGTAGACCTTCATTTATTGCAATTGTCTACAGCCTTTTGCCTCTACCGAGGCCTGGCGAAGGAACAAAGACAGTGGGGCGACTACCGCGGTAGCCAGCAATGCATAAAACTACGGGCACTACACAATAATCGCACAGCCCATGTACACACAACAAAACCAGAGCATTCATGCATTGGCTACCAGAGTCATTCATTTTCACTTGCTGCAAATGCTCCCAAACAAGCAACGCTGCAACATTTTTGGTGTGCCCTAGTACATCTTTATGATCGAGCCATCAGTTTTTGGTGAATGACCAGTTGAATGCTATTCATGAATAGTGAATGCTATTCATGATTTTCGCACTTGCAGTCCTGAAAAACAGAACTATTAGGTGCAGTAAGCTAGCCGATTTTTTTTTTAAAGCACTCACCCAACCACACTCACAAGAAATTTTAGTTTTTCGTTTTTGAAGAACTAAAAACAGGTACTTGAATCAGGTGCTTAATCAGGTACTTGAATTCCCCAGACTTATGGCAACCCTTCTTCAATGAGGTTTGGCTTGGAACACAACACAGCTGAAGAAAGAATAACCGCGGCATTAAGGAAAAAATACGTAAAAAAATACGAAAAAATACGTGAAAACAGAAAATAGCTGTTAAGCACGAAGAGATGTCAATACTGCAATCACGAGAAAAAGGCAGCAGCACTGAATTAGAACAGCCCTACATTCGACAAAGAACAGTTTGCACGAGAAAGCACCGAAGTAACTAAAACTTCCAAGGAGAAAAAACACCAAGACAAAAAAACACTTCGGTAAGGAGAAATGAAGAGAGCGCCACATCGGCAGAACTCTTGGAGGCATTGTTTGGCCATAAAACTTAATTTCTTAAAAATCTTTATTTATTTCTGAAAAAACATGTCATGGGTATATCACCCATCAGGGGAAATATTTGCATATATGAAATATGTATATGTATGTAGATAAAGTAATTCCTCGTTAACTCAAACATGAAAATCCGCTGAAAATGTCAAGCTAAGCAGAGTTTCCAGTTAAACACAATGCCGAAAATTTGTGGCCATGTCACTTCAATAAGAGCTACAGTGCTGGAAACAAAAGCTCCACATTACAGAGGAGCTTTCATAATAAAGGCAAAATAATTAGCAGGAAAAACAACTTTTCAATAATGTGGAAGAACGAACTGTGTGATGCTCGCCTTTCATCTTTGCATCTGGTCCCAGAAAAGCATTCTCGAGCTGCTCAACGCATCGCATCAATTGTTGGTCGCCACTGCTACATTCTACCTTGTTGCCAAGAAGGCGCAGCATGTTTCTTGTTTTTGCCCTTGTGGGACCTTTTGAGGCTCCTCGTTGTGCGCATGATCAGCTCCGTCGTCCACAGCTACCTCAACGCTGTAGGCGTCGTACTGCATCCCAGTAAAAGGGAAATCGGACTCGTACAGCGCATGCTCTGCGTAAACTCGCCGTTCATGAGTGCATTCACCCCACGGTGGAAGCTAGGCAGTCGAACAAAAACCTTACCAGCTGCCTGTAAGCAGACTTTGCCTTGTGTTCTCTCTGTCAACATTGCGAGATATACGTGGTCCCCCAGAAAAATGTTTCGAGATAAAGAATGAATGCATAGCTCCTATGGGAGCTAAAGGCACAGCGAAAAAAAGTTTCAACTTACCCGATATTTCGATATACTATCCGAGTTCGAGTTGATGAGGGATTACTGTATATACAAGTATTGACACGAAATGAACAATGCTTAAACCGTACACCTACCTGCAAAAGCCCTTTGGGCTGTTCGTAAGAATTTTTGCCAGAGTTTTCTGGGCCATACCAAAAATTTATAGGCCACAAACAATTCAACACTAACTTTTACCTCTCATTTCAGCATAAAATGTTTCGTGCCAGGAAGCTAGGCAAGCCACTATTTTTTTACTGGCATAAAACATTTTATCTGCACTTAAACCCTGGACTTTTTCTTTGAGTTCCTTGTGGTCCAGAAACTTACGCCCTGGCCTAGATACTTTTGACAATGACTGTACGTACAGTTTTTCAGACAGATAAGATTTAAGAAGTGGTGTGTTGCAGCCAAGTCTTGTTGTCCTAATTTAATCTTGGTACTGCACAATCAGGAGTAAAGTTCTATTAAATTTACTTCTAAAGATTTTCACTAAAAGTTTTAGGTCACAGGTCAGCACAAACAGGGCTCCTACAAAACTGTTTATTTTTGGCATCAGAGAAACAGCAGCAGAGCCCACAGAGCTCACATTTGTTTTTTCAACAATCTGACCTCGATCCGCTGGAAACCAAAGGGCCAGTCAGGTGACCTGTATGGCTGATCTTTGGCTTTTGTAGGCTTAAAGGGGTCGTGAAGAGAAAATTCCTTTGCCTTTGCTTAATTGTATCTGTTTGAACAACCTCTCAAGAACATAATTCCAAAATATTTTCACAATTCATTGCTTCTGGAATTTAGGAGATGCCTTTGAAATGCTCGTTTTGAGGCACATCGCAAGCGACCATGTGATACCGTCGGTCGGCAGCGCAACTAGTAGTGACGTCATGTTAAGAACATTGAAGAGTTAAACCACCTTTGTGTATATAATTTTGTAAAGCTGTAAACCGTATATTTAAAAAAATTATGCATTCGTTATTAGTTGCCAAAAAGAGTTTTTTATCAACGTGCCCGCTGGCGCAACCGCATCAATGGCTTCAGTTGTCTGGCAACCATTGTAGTGGAACTCAGACCTACGAGATGTTTGTACTCAGTTTTCCTGCTAAAGTTAACATTATTTTGCAAATTACTTTTGAAATCATACCTTTTTCGAATAAACTGCACACAGCCACTAAAGCGAAAAAATAAAAATATAAAATAAAAAATCAAGCCCACATGTGATTCGAACTTCCGGCCACTGGGCCAGCCTGCAATGGAGTCTGACATTTTAATGACTCGACTACAGACAAAGAGCCCACATGGCTGCAAAATGCAGCATGAAACCTGCTCTGTCTTTGTAGCCCAGCATTCCAGTTTGTTTTCACAAAATCGACTCTACCCAAAGCTTTAACCGCCAACTTACTGTTGAACGCTTCTGCAGTAAGCCATAGGGGAGCATATTTAGTTGACGAAGCAACGATAACAGCCTAGTTTATGGCAGGACAGCAACTGAACTTGATGGAGGGACTCGGCGACGCGCTACATCAGTGCTTCTTGCTCGCTATTTTTATGAAGGATAAAACGCGGGTTGGTTCTAATGTACAACTACTCGAAGTTTCTTTGATAAATATGTTCGCACAGTACATTCCCATTTTAAGCTTTGGGTCATTTATCTCGCCAGGCTGGGAAGTTCACCTTCGCGTGACTGACATTAGAGACTATGCAATACAGTTAATTAAACCTGGATGTAACAAAGTCGACAAAAATTCACAATTTTTCGTTACATACAGGTTTCGAGTTAAAGCTCGTGTCAATAAATAAGAAATGAAGCCAGAATGCTAGACACCAGTGACGGTGAACAAGGATTCGTTTCGCAGTGAAAAACTGCACGATTTGTGCCTGCTGCTTTTGCATGAGGTTAGTCATTACACAGCACTCCAAAGAATTAATGTCCCTTACCCCCGTATTCACAAACGTAACTTAAGTACCGCTTTTTGCATTTTGACACTCTCCGGTGCCTTAACGCGTTTCAAGGAACCAACGCATGCTGAAAGGGCGCCTTTTCGCAAACTTGATGCTCTCCTTCGCACTAAAATGTGTCGAGAGGGTGCTGCTAGCTGCAATACTGTACCGGGTAGCGACATTCCTCTTTCTCGCTGGCAAAGACGGCACTTAAAATTGCGAGCTTGTCTTGAAAAGACAAAACTTTTCGTCTTTGGCAGCAGAACTCATCACCGACGAAACCAACACCACAGATAGCTGTGGACACACACGACTCCCCACCGACACAGGCAGGAGTAGCACCCACCCGACGACACCGCACTCAAACGTGAAAACGCACGGCATAGTTTGCTGCGTGGGCGAAATTTGCTAAATTAGTACATTTCTCCAGCCGATTTTCTAGAAAAAGTGCAAAAAACAAAGACTCATCAGTGTAGCAAATTCGTTACATCAAGGTTAATGTTTGCAACGCTTTTGTTACATTGAGGTCTCAATGACAGTTTAGACTAGTGCGAAACAACATAAACAGTTTACAAACACCCAGTTTACTTTAAAAATAGTTACTTCTGCTCTGCCACTTGGCCATGTTGCTGACTGGGAGTTCAGCCACGCTGATCAGTCGTGTCAGAGATCAGTCATTGCCCGTTCCGTTGTGGGTAAATTTCAGCATGGCGCCGAAGTTGTAGCTGTATGAGAGCCTCTGAAAGCCCACTCTGCTCCCCGACATGCTTAATTTCTTAACATGACATCACTTCACGACTTGACGAGGAAAACCACAGTGAAACTGTAACTGCATATTTTTACCTACTTGCCAATATCGTGCAACGAAACTGCTATGCATTGTTTGCTTTTCAAGGCTCGCAGTTCTAAATGCCAACAAAGCACAATTCTTTTCAAAATCTCTTCACGATTCCTTCAACAAACACGTAACACATTAGGATAACGGACATGAAAAGAGAGCACATGAGGCTTGGTGTAATATGCTTCATTGCTATGAATTTGTCATGGTAAACAAGTGATTTCGTAAATGGGCATTTCTATATACTTGGTGTTAGTGCGAATGAACATACATCTAATTTGTCTGTGATGTATTCGAAAGAAAATTACTTGGAAGTCAATGCTGCTGGGTGGCCTCTTCACAAGCAAATGTGCACTGTGTGCTCTGTCTGAAAATCAGAGACTGCATGGGATGCCATGAACACACAACATCTGAAGACACGGTGTGCAAGTGTGAGAGAAGAGGCATCAGAATGGAGGTTCTGTAATAATGGAGTGGCACATGATGTGTGTGTGTGGGGGGGGGCACTGCTCCTAGCTTTTCTTTGCAATGAACACCAGCGATAGGGAACTGTGGCTTACTCAGTGGTGATTTCCAGAAGTAGGTGTCCAAACTGCTGCACAGCTGGCATCTGCAATACGGCAGTAACACTGCAATGTCAAACCAGCTACCGCATTTTCACAGACACCTAATCTCCCTTGTGCAGGTACCACACAGGTTAGCTGGAAGCACAAACATTTCTCTGTTTGGCTTACGGGTGGGGCATTATGGAACAGACCAGAATATTTTGCACTATAAATAAAGGCCTAGCAGCGTCAGTGGTTAAACAACTAGGTCGTATCCGTCAAGGGATGTGGAATTTTGGTCACACAGTTTCGGTCGGTGAGTCAGGCACACTGGCTCCTCAACATTGCCAATATAGTGCAGCTTAATGTAAGGAAGTAAAAGGGTTAGTCAAAAAATGTCACGGTGTACTGCCAGCCTCGCAGCTCCTCCACTCTGATGCCTTGCAGCTTCACTCCTGTGCCCTAACCTCCTGATTGCTTTCGAAGCCCAAAACGTGGCCCAACCATCTGCCTTTGCAAGCTGAAAAGCCTTGAGCATTCCTTGCCCTGTACCCTGCCAAGTATTGGCGACCTGTAACGCCTGGCAGCGGCGGCCACGATGGGGCGGGTGATGGTGCTTTCGCCCATGCTGTTGTTTACCCACCCGGCCACCGACGCCTCACTCCGCGGACGAGCTCCACCAGTGTCACAGCCACCTTCTCCTCCACTGGAGGTGGGAGGATGCATTCCCTACGAAAGTCCCCAGCCGGAGACCAAGGGGGAAAGGGAAGTGAGATCCGCACGGCACGTGAACATGGGTCCATCAGTCGTCCACTTGCCGAATGTGCCAAATGTGCACTACTTGGGGAGGGCCGCCGACACCCGAGCTGACGGATTCGCGCATGTCCACTTCCGCTGACACGTCGATGGGGTTGCGACAGCCCTTGCAGCGGCAGTTGATGCAGCTTCTGAAAGCCGCGTAGCATGGGCACCGCTGACCGCAGCACGTCAGCGGGCTGAGGGTTTGGCCTGGGTTTGGCCTGGTTGCACCGCACTTGCAGCCTCGGAAAGCCGACGTCTTTGTCGTGTGTCGAGAATAGTGCAGCAACGAGGCTACGGGCGCTGCCGAAGGTGGTGGGCCGCCCGCGAGGTCCACCACTGCACAAAGACGGCAGCAGGGCACATTTAATTGACGCACGAAATGAAAAGCCGGGCAATGAACACAGCTGCTGCAACGGAATAATGGTTAAGCCGTTGCAATCTATACGTGAGGTCACTGGATCAGTTGCAGGTGGCCCAGACTAATATGTGGCCAGCCGTTTATAACCCGTCTAGCAAGCTTAGCCGGAGGCCCAGAAAAAATCTAATGAGCACACAAGAAACCTTGAAAACCACCGCAATCCTTGAAATGAAAAAATGGGGACATACCCAAAGAGGTTTGGGTTAAGGAAACAGGGAGAGAAAGGACGGTGACCAAAATTAAAGATTTTAAGCTATAAAATAGCCATGTAAAATATTCGCACACCAATTAAGCCCTTTGGCAAGAAAATGTTCGCAATTCAAATGTACAGTCATTCTAGATTAAGTAATGCCACAAAACATTGTTAACTGCATTTCTGAGGGAAAAAAAATGTGTGCTATGTATGCCTTACAAAAGTACATCTGCAGCAAGTAAAAATAGCTTCAATTTTTTTCCCGTGCAAAAGCAGCATATGGGGCCTTTTTGAGAGAGAGACGCGAGACGACCGGAAATAGATTTCACAACAGGACTATTCCGGCCAAATTGGTTGTATGGTTCTTTTAAAAAATTATTTTAGAGGTTCTCAGATTATCAGTGTTGTTCACCCACGCTGAGCTTAATTGATAAAAATAATAATGGTAAAAGAACTGGAGGAGAAGAAATTTCTAACAATGTTGCAGAAAAAAAAAAAAAAAAAACACTAGCAAGGACCTCCACATAGGCAACGCGACTGCATACACTGTGTGGATGCATGGGCTTCATCATCATTCCCTCCTAGACTTCATCCGCAAAGCTCATATCTTCATTTATTCAACCTTTCTCGCCAACTTCCCTTCTAGACTTCATCCACAAAGCGCACATCTTCATGTGTTCAACCTTCCTCATCAACTTGTACTCCCTCATCTATGGCCTGTGGTAAAAGAAATGCTACAAAAAAAAAATTGCAAGATTGCAATATAAAAGTGTGCAAAAATTACACTACATCAAACAAATTTAAAATCAAAGCCCCTTTCTTAAGAGAAAAATGGTTAACACGCGAAGCTTTCTAACCCGAGTCAACGCCCAAAATCCAAACTGCTTCGACCGTGTCGGAATGCCGCAGTCGGATAGACCATAACGGACACAATAATGCCAGGGACCCACGCTCGATTTCAACCACAGGAAGCGTTTCTGTTTTTAAGGAACTTGATGTGTAGGGTTGCCACCTCGCTTGTTTCTCACCAGCCAGACTGGTTTTTCAGACAGCGGGCCGGTTGCCGGTCCGTACCTAAAACCGGCCATCATTGGCAGTTTTTTTTTGTCCATCGTGCACAGACTATTATTTTTTTCCTTGTGCGTATTATAAGCATCAAATCAGCAACTACGACAATAAATATGTGTGGACAAGCTGCACAAAGATACGCGGGCAGAACAATACGCAGGCGTGCACGTTCTTTGAGATGGAGGGGGACAGGAGATTATCCAGAAATTCGATTTTTTTTTTTCGTTGGGGGACGGGGGGTCGCATTCCTCTTAGGGGATGTTTTTAATCAAATGTATTTTATAACCAAGTGTCTCCTGTAACGAGGTTTTACTTTAGCGCTGATGCCGTGCTCAGCGTTCGGCTACGAATTTATTGTTGTGTGAAGATGACACCCCACAACAAAGTTTACCCTGTCTGGAGTTACAACCAGCAGCAAAACTTCAGGACTCGCCAGCACACCGCGTTATCCCCGTTTTCAGGGTTAAAAGCTGAGTTCAAGTGAATGCTACTGCAGGATTTCGTAAACGTGGCCTCCGCAATCGGCTAGCAGCGGCGGCGCGCCGCCGCCAGCCGATCGCGGAGGCCATGTCGTAAAACTTGCGGTTCGCCTGCTACGCACTGCGTGGGATACGCGAAACGTATGCAACACAGACCAATCACGATAGTACATGTGGGATTAACTGTCCATAGCTTTCCTCTCGACGCCATATCGCCTACAGCATACCCCAGCATGCACTGCGCCTGACTACTCAGATGACTCCACAGCCGTGGAGACGTTTATCTCTGTCGATATGATAAATAATCAGCAGTCGCTGCTTTAGTCAAATGACAAGTCACCGCTTAATTAGTGAGCTTACTAGTTTAATAAAAAATGGCAAATTCACCGCGTGGCACTATTTCGGTTGCTAATATCCTCATATCAAATGCATGCGTCCATAACCATGCACCACACGATTTGTTTACAATAGACGCGGACGCAGAAGTGTCCTTTGCACTCCCAAAACAAGCACTCCGTGGCGTGAGAAAGGTAAAAAGGTCAGCCAGGACTGACAAGACGCACCTCCGGGTATTTTGGTCAGCTTGTACGGTGCGGAATCGGCGCGCTCGTCACCAATGCGTATCGGTGCACGCCGTGTCCCATCGACAGTTTTCGTTATGGGAGCCACAGCAGACGCCTGATTCACTACACGTGCTGCTCGGGTTGGTACTGTTGTAGCTGGTGGTGGCTTACTCGCTGGAGCTAAAGACTGGGGGGAACGCGAAGTCGACGCTCCGAGGGAAGGCACTGCCGACGACGTCGAAGATAGGTTCGTCGACGTCGGCTCTACAAGCAGATACTCATCGGCCAGCCACGATCCTTCGACCACCATATTTGTAAGAGTCAGATTCGTTCCCCCGTCGACTAAATCCCATGTCATCACACATTTCGATGGGTCCAAATAGTGGCAAACTGTTTTGTAACCCACGCGCTCGACAGGCTGTTCGCGGTCCTCGGTGTAGCCAGCGGTAGTGTTGTTGCGGTCGACGCGGGGCGCACTTCGCGGCATCGTCTGTCCGACAAACGCCTTGCACACTGCTTGTCTGCACTGAGGTGCCCCAGAAGACATGGGTACGACTAGTACGACGGTTAGGCTTGAACACACAATGAAGAAAGAACAAGAGGATACATCCACAGACCCCAACGTCCGCATGCAGCTAAAAGGAGGAATTCCACGTTTTGATTGGCTCCTAAAACCACTGTCAGATGGGGACAAGACTTTGGGACATTTAGGGAATTTGTTGTTGAAGCGAGCAGGCTTCTTGCATGGCCGCTGGATGAAAGGCGCACTCTCATCCAGCAGCCGTGCTTCTTGTGGCCTCGCGCGCCGCCTCCTAGGGAATTCCCGGTATGAAGCAGATTGCCGGCGTCTAGCAGCAGACGACGCATGAAACGGCTGGCACTGACGCTTCCTTTTGCAATTATTTGTTTTGGCGCGTGTCTTGCTTGATGATATTTTTTGGGGCGAAGCACCTTAGGACTACGCTTTGTGCGTGGCTTGTCCCTTGGCGTCCGTGTACACAGTGTTGCGCACGGAGCATTGGATTCGATTGAATTGTATCGGATTGAATTGGAATTGTATATACTGTACACATGCGTTGTCACTGATTTACATGCGCGCGTGGGCAATGCCACGGGTGATTTCCGGTAAGAATGATCCCCAGTGCTTCGCCCAATCGTCATGATTCACTTCCTGGAGATGCGTGAATTTTTTTTACGCATGCGGAGCAGTCCTGCCTGACCACGGTCCTGCGCTGGTTAATTTATTCTTATAAACTTCAACGTTCCCCCCCCCCCCCCTCCGTGTGGCCCTAATATTACTGCTGCCGCACCAACCAATCATCACACTTGGAAGACGTATTTTGGTTATTTCTCCGATACTGAATTATCTCCGCGTTTAAGTTTTTTGCTTATTCAAGAACGATGAGAGAATCAAAGAAAAATTCCGTGCAGAGCTGCGAGATTTCCTAGAAGCGCCCGCGTGTACAGGGGAGAACAGTAATCGCAATAGCAGCTTTACTTGTGCAGTGTGCCACTTTTCAACTTTAAAAAAAAAAAAAAAAAAAACGTAGGATGAGATATTCCCCTTTAAGACAGTTTCCAGATTTGGTCATTCCAAAATGCACATTTACTGACTAGATAATCTAAACAAGTTTGTTTTTTGCAGGAAGTTGCATTGCTGACACTAGCCCTTTGTAGAAACCGATGTAGAGCAAGCATTCAATTGCTTACGGCTTACAGGCTTCAAGAGCAGAAGTGAAAGCAGTATGAAATCTGCAAAATTTTTAGAAACTGCTGTTGTAAGTGAACCTACAGTGTTGCATCTCCATCTTTATTATCTCCTCTTGTGATGAACTTTGAAATGTTCCTCGGACAACTGAATTATAACTTTTCAGTTTTAGAGGTGCAATTTGAAATGGATGTGAATGTTGGCTACCTGGCACCTCATCGTTTAAACTGCAGCACGAATACCAGATAAGTGACCAGGGGACGATGACATGCAAGTGCTCGTGTATCGTCCTCCATATTATTTCCACAGTCCCGTACTATTTCGTTTTAAAAATGTAAAAGGAATATACCAAAGGAAGGAGACAGTTTTTAGTTTTATTTATTCCCAGTTTCACAGCCATACAAGATGACAGGTATCAGAGGTGCCCAGCACAAACATTGTAGGTGCATCCAGACACTTGTTGAGACCTCTGTCACTGAGAAGCAAAAAAAAAAAAGCCCTTTTGAAAACGTTTCAAGCACTACACATATTTTCTTAAAAGCCTCTCATTAAAATTAAAATGACCAAATAGCTTAAACACAGTGCGCTATTGTGTTTCTTGCGTGTATATTTTTTAGTATGCATATGGACACTGACATTTCTGCGGTATCTTTTTCTTTTATTTTTTTTAGGAACATGGAAAAATTATCTTATTCATCATCATCATCAACAACAGCCTATTTTGGTCCACTGCAGGACGAAGGCCTCCCCCATTGACCTCCACCCATTTCTGTCCAGTGCTGCCCGCGTCCATTCCTTGCCTCCGAATTTTCTTATTCCATCTCTCCATCGAGTTAATGGCCTTCCTATTCTTCTAGTCGACGCCTTGCAGTGTCCATTCTGTTGTCCTTGTGGTCCACCTGTTGTCCGTTCGTCGTACATGGCCAGCCCAAGTCCATTTCTTTTTCTTAACCTGGACTATGATATCATCTATCCGAGTTTGCTTCCTAATCAAGGTAGCTCGTCTTCTGTCCCTAAGCGTTACTCGTAACATTATTCTCTCCATGGCACGTTGAGCGGACCTAAGCTTGCTTTCTAATTGTTTAGTAAGTCGCCAAGTTTCCGCTCCGTATGTCATCACTGGCAAGACACATTGGTTGAATACCTTTCTTTTTAGGGATAGAGGCATCTTACTTTTCATTATTTGCGAGTGCTTGCCGAATGCACCCCATCCCAGTTCTATTCTGTGCCTGATTTCTCTCTCGTGGTTTGGGTCCGCACTGACCATCTGGCCAAGGTAGTTATATTCTTGTACTTGTTCCAGTGTTTCGTCTCCTAGTCTAAAAAAGGTGCATTCAGCATGTTTATTTATCATCACTTTAGTTTTATTCATGTCTATCTTGAGCCCCACAGCGAAGCTCTGTGATTTTAGTTCCTCAATCATGTTTTGGAGTTGCTCTGCAGATTCACTGAGCAAGGCTATGTCATCTGCAAAATTTAAACGGCTCGAGTATTCGCCATTTATCCATAAGCCTAAGTTTTCCCAGTCAAGCCTCCTGAATACACTCTCCAGACATGCTGTGAACAATTTTGGTGAGATACCTCCTTGTCGCACTCCCCTTCAAATCGGGAATTTATCACTTTGCTTGTGAAGTGTAATTCTGCCGGTGCATTCCTCATATATGTCGTCTAGGAGTCGTAGGTAGGTCTTCTCTATTCCTTGGTCCTTTAAGGCGTCCATCACTGCAGCGGTGCTTACTGAGTAGAGCGCTTTTTCACAGTCTATAAATATCGTGTAAAGTGGTTTATTATACTCTGTGCATTTTTCTATTACTTGGTTGATGACATAGATGTGATCCATTGTGGAGTATCCTTTTCTGAACCCAGCCTGTTCCCTGGGTTGTTGGAAGTCTAGGCTGGCGATTATGCGGCTAAGTATTATCTTTGTAAATAGCTTGCGCACAACCGACAGAAGGCTGATGGGTCTGTAAATCTTAAGATCTTTGATATCTCCCTTCTTGTGAATTAAAACTATGTTGGCGTTTTACCAGGCTTTTGGTACTTTTAAAGTTCTTAAACATACTGAGAATAGTTCAGCAAGCTTTTCTAAAATTATATCTCCACTCTCTTATAGAAGGTCTATGGTTATGCCGTCGTCTCCTACAGCTTTCCCTTTTTTCATGCCCTTAAGTGCCTTTTTACTTCCTCTTTCGTTACTGGTGGAACACCGCAAGCAACACTTGTAGGCTCAGTACTTTGCCTCGCTCCAGCGTGGCTGGCGTATAGCCTGGTGTAGAACCGTTCTGCGATTTTTATTATCTCTTCCATATTGTGCGTAACGTTGCCCTGTTCATCTCTAGGTGCGCACATTCTGTCTCTGCCAATAGCCAGCTTCCTCCTTGTGGCCTTTAAGCTTCCTCCTCTTTCTAAAGTTTCCTCGATGGCCGCCATGTTGTTTGCACAAATGTCATTTTTTTTTGTTTATTAATTTTGACAGCTCCGCTAGTTCAGTTTGATCCACCGTACTCGACAATATCATCTTCTGGCGCTGCGAAATAAGTTCCTTTGTTTGCCCAGTTAGTTTTCCAGTTTGCTTCCTACATGCTGCTTCTCCAGTAGCCGCTGCTGACTCCGTGATTGCTGTTGTTAGGTCATCATTTAGAGTGTCCACACTGTCCTCGTTCTGACCGTCTGGAAGGGCAAACCTGTTCTGAAGGGTTATTTTAAACTCATGCGTTACGTCTCTTACTGGCCTGACATTGGGGTTCTTACTTTTTACTAACTTCCTTCTTTCTTTTTTGAGATTTAGCCTTACTTTGCACCTAACCATCCTATGATCACTGCACCGAATCTTGCTTAGTACCTCCACGCCTTGCACAATACCTCGGTTGTCACTCAGAATAAAGTCAATTTCGTTTTTTTTAATCCCGTCTGGTCCATTTCCTACTCTTGCGATTCCGGAAGAATGTGTTCAGCAATTTGAGGTTATTTCTCTCTGCAAATCCAACCAGTGTGTCACCTCGACAGTTGGAGTATTCTTCGTTTAATCTGCTCAGGTACCACACCCCTCATTAATGCCTGAGGGGCCATAGGAGCATCTTGAATAAATAATAATAATAATAATAATAATACTTTATTGATGACATGAGTAAATACAAAACAAGGAACGGGCCTGCCAAAGCCGCAGTGGGCTTGAACGGCAGAGCCAATATAGAACACGATATAGAATAAATATAGAACACCAAATCCATGAAAAAGCTGCACCTACAAGTTAACGTTCCTGTAGCAGTTAAAAAATTTATAAAAAGAATAATAAAACTGCACATTTTCATAAAAGCCCTAATACAAATACAAACACTGCCAACTCCAGCTTTCCTCAAAATTTTGTATTACAGTTTCTTTGACCCAGGCTATAAAACTAAACATCTTGCATGCAATATTGTTTGCACAAAAATTGCAGGCAGCCTAACTTGCGTGTCGCAGAAGCTGTCGTGCAACGATGACTTACTTGACAGCCTCTCTTTTTCTAATTTTGCCCCTCTACAAACAAGTCACATCCTGCAGTTGCCGTGAGGTTGATCGACCTCTTAAAACGTAAAAAAAAAAAAAAAAAAAAAAAAAAAAAAAAAAAGCTATTGTATAGTGCTTTTTTCTAACACTATTTTACAGTGCTTACTATCACTCCTGTGACACCTAAGGCTGATTTGGCTGGAGAGCACTCCTATATGGGCAGCGAGTTCTCTAGTGGCCCTAAGTGGCAAAGATTCAGCAAAACAAAACTCTTCACTGATGTAAGGATGAACATCTGCCAGGTGAGTGCAAGAATGGAGATTGCTTGACCTTTGCACGATAATGCATTAATCCCGGCTAAGTTCAGTTAGGTGTCCTTGACATTTCAGAGAAGTGCAGAGCAAAAAACGTTTTGAAGAACGACCTCGAAATACTGATGACCAGAAATGGGTGGCCAGAATGTTATGGTCTCTCTTAACACCGAACTCAAAACAAGTCAGCTTAAAACAAGTAAAAAACATCTTAAGGAGCAGCACCACTATTAAACGTTCATAACATGTTTAGGCTATACTTAAAGAAGTACGGACATGAAATATCAAAGCTGAAATAACTATGCAAAAACTTTTTTTGTATATGAAGATTTTAACAGCAGCAACCATTCAGTAAAACATTTTAAATCAATTTTAATTTTGCATGCACGAGAAAGCTCAGAATAAATACTATTTTGACACTGGCATAAGCAAGACACATGGAGTGCCTCGCCATGCACTTCGCCCCAAACTGCCGACATCAGGGCTCCAGTGACTTAGCCAACACACTGGCTGCTGATGGCACACGCTGCACTGCCTTGTGTATCCTGTCACAGTTTTGGCACTGACATGAGGCCCAGGCCGCGTGTGACCACGGCCAGCCTAGGCATGTTCGCTCACTCTAGCACGCGCGTCCAGACTGACCATGATGCAATGAGAACAGTGACATCAAGAGCGCCATTCTCTCATGGCGGCCGCCTTGGTGTTCGTTTTGTCGAAGCCAAAACTGACACGAATAAACAAGGCTCAAAATAATTATCTACCCCGTGTTCGACTATCGAATGTTCCATTCTATGATTCCTGGGTTGGTAGGCACCCATAGCAATGAAAAAAATGTAACACGAAAATTTCATACTACAGTCGAACACGGATATATCGAACTCCAAGGGGATCGCGAAATAGTTCGATATATGAAAAATTCGATATAAAAATATGGGCTCTGAGACCTCACCTATGGCGGATGATCACTTATCGATCGTCGCATTCAAGAATGACAACTAATTCCGCACTCACGACGCAACAGGACGCTTTATTTCCGTGAAAAAAAAAATCGTTGAAATTGGCCTGCTTCTTCGTCCTGGAAATGAAGTTAAAGACGCTGGTCTCGATTTTCTCGAGGCTGCACAACTAGAAAATTTCAGCAGTACGCTGCGCCTTCGCACGCCATGCACAACACGCACGCAAAAGAAGAACAGCGCGCACGTACCACAAGAACTTTGAAGGTAACAATTCCAAGGCTCTCTGAACGGACTCCAACAAAGTGCTCGCGATGGTCATCTCCGAAAGAAACAGTGATCTCCGATAGGTGCGGGACAACTCGCCAAACAGCAGCAACAGCAGCAAATTGCAAAAGAATGAGGATGTTGTCAGCGCCTTCGTTCCCTCTTCCCTTTCCCGAGACGACATCGGGGGAAGACAGACCCAGAGAGAGAGAAAAAAAAAAACTCTTTTTCGGCAAGCCGGGAACGTACGCAGCCGAAAAAAAAGGACATGCGCAGTCGGGGCATCCCTATTTCGCACTGTCACATTTCCTGAGCGTTCGGGCTTGTGTGCCTAGAGAGATTTAGCATACCGGGCTCCGTCCGCTAACGCTACGGCGGCCGGTAGCGGGGTCCGACTGGGCAAGCGCAAATTCGTTCCGGTAGGGGGGATTAGTTCCGCGAGCCAGTCTTCGCCATGCCCGCGCATTCCTCCATATCCTCCTCAACCTCAATCGGGGGTGCAGCGACCGCCGAAGAGCACCTTCCAGCTCGCGCCGCGTTCGATATACCCAATCTCGGGAAAAATACGGTTCGATATAAACGTACGAATTCCTATACTTTTACACAGAATTTTCAAGGGGATAATTTATGAGTTCGATATAGACAATAATTCGATATACCCGTGTTCGATATATCCGTGTTCGACTGTAGTACTTTTTTAAAATATTCACATAGACACATGAACTGCATGCTCACGGCCCTTTCTGCTAGTTGTTGCCCCCATCTGTCAACCATTCCTCAGCTGAGCATGAGAGACTGGTACAATAGTCAAGTTTAGATTTGACAAGTTAAGAAGCTGAGCGATTCAAATTGAACTTTTTGTGATCTTTCTTGACAAGGATTTAACCTCTAACCATTCCTCACTGGCTTGGCTCATGTACAATGCTTAAGCTTCATGCACATACTGTGCATGGTAGTTTCATTTACTGAACCCAAGCTTCCAGTCTCTCCTTGATGTGTCTGTGGTCCACACAAAATGCACTGCAGGAAAGCCAACTTTTTTCAGGTGATGATGATGATGACCGTGGGTGAAATGAAAAAAACATTAAAACGCGTCTTGTGAACTGAACTGACCCGTGGTCCCTCATTTTATGAAGCTGATGTCTATCCTATTGTGCCATTCCAGCACAGTCGAAGCAATTTGGATTTGCATGGAAGTACAAAATTACACAGAAAATGCACACCTCCATCTAACAACTACAATGGTTGTACGCTACGGAAGGGCATGGATTGCCTGCATCAGTAAAGCTCTAGAGAGAACAATTGCAGTGCAGCAGACCATCCTTATAAGGAACAGGTGCTCGGTACTAGGCTGGTTAATTTGGTGCTGGACTTAATTTTGCAAAGCTTCACGTCCCCCGTTTTTGTTGTTTCAGCAGATGGGCTGTTGTTTTATTATTATTAAGTCTTCCCGTCAGTAACTAAGTCACAGCTACATATTTGGTCGTCATACTACCAGGGTGGTCTGCGAGCACACGCAGTCTGCCTGCTGCTAATTTCGAGTGTACAACAAAAACAGCCACTTCTGGAGGCATTCACCTGCTTTCCATGGGTACCCAGAAAGGATGTAGACCAAGGCTTGCCCTCCAGGCCCTGCACCAACATCGTAGGGGCCAGGTCCAAGCACTTTTTTTCCCACTGGAAGCCCTCCTATGCAGATGATGCAGGAACAGGATTGAATGCTGTGTCAGCACAACTGAAAGTTGGGTGAGCTGGTCATACATCTTTGAGAAACAAAATGCGTGAAAGATGGTGACGCGGAATAGGACCACACAGGACAACCCACTATAAGAAAAAGTTGTTTTCTACAAAAGCGGGCAATCTCTGCCGTATTGTTAATAGCAAGGATCATCCGAGGAAAGGAAGGAACAAGTGCGGTGTTAACCATGCGCAGCCTTTAGTCCGTTGTACAGTTGGCATGGTTTACAGAATTCCGTTGTCATGTAAGTCTGTGTATGTGGGGCGGACAGGACGCTGTCTAAACGTCCGTCTGAGAGAGCATGTGTCCATGATAACCAAATAACGAGAACAAATCTTCCTGCGCATTATAAAAAGTGTGGGTATCACCCTTTGTTCGATGAGACTGCGGTGTTGTGCAGCATAATGTTACGGGACTGGTTGAGGCCTTTATCAATGGACATAGTAACAAGTGTGTCAGCATCGTCTATCAGTCTACACGGACAAAAGCACGCGCTAATCGGCACCATGTTTTTCAAATCTATGATTTGTTTTCGTGTATAAATTTTGTGTTTTTCAATAAAATGGCAGTTTAGCTGCTCGTGTGTGTCCCTCCTGTCTGTACCTGTTATTTATGCACTTTCAATTTTTCAATGGTTTTATGCCCGCCCTGCCACATACTATTTGTCCCATATGCAACTCCTTCCATGTACACTTTACTGACAGGTGCTCCTTGTGCCAGCTCATATCTTGCCCAAATTCCCGCATAACCTTCACATCCCCTGGACGCTCTGATTCTGCCACCGTCATTTGATCTAACATCTCGCTTTCCCGCTTCCTTCTTATTTTGGCTGGCAATTTCGCGGCTTCTTCTTTTTTTTTTTTTTTTTTTTGGCCGCGATATTCTTGCGCTCTCAGCACAGAAGCGACGCTTCCCATTCATACTCCCGCGCCGTAATGTAACTTAACTGCACGAAGAGCGAGAGTTCTGATGCGCGCACACCCCATACTCGCGAGATTAATGCTAACAAACACATGCATATATACTTACGTTCAAGACACTGCACCTCACATCCCGGACTGCGCTTCGGGGAGTACACGCCACCGGTTCGATCAGCCTTGAGCAATGTTACGGGCTCCTACACAAAAGGAACAACAACGAAACGCTTGAAATTGCGGCCAGGGTGCGTGGGGCCATAGCATCGTAATTTGAATTTAGCGTGTGCTGCAAACTTGAACTTGAAACAGGGTCACCGGAAAAAGACAAACCGCGCGTTGGATACACGAAGCAGGTGTTGGTTTGCGCACCAACGTCTCGTTTGTCTTGTTCCAGTCTGTGTTCCTCGTCAAAGTATGCAGCGCACGCTAACTTTGAATTCAAGATTGTACAAAAAGTGTTGACATCATAATACGATCAGGATCGAACGAGAGAAGGCCGAGGCGGCCACGCAAACAAAAAGAATTCGCACAGCTTTAACTACACAGTACAGTGGAGTAAACACAAAAATACAACAAACATAAAATAACGATGTTACTAACCTTGCCTGGAAAATATTCGCACAGATGTCCTCTTTCCTGCTCTTCGGTGTCTGTGACAGCAAACGCCGGAGACCGGCATGGCTGAGCTACGCTGAGCCCATGCTGCAAGTATCTCTTGAAATGTCGCAAGTACACATAATCGGATAGGGAGCTGGCACCAATTCTAACATTCACGGCATATTCACGCAGCTGCAGCTTCCTTTGGTCATACTTTGGTGGCAATCAATACAAATTGACACGCTGGAAACTGACGGCGCAAAGCGTTCACTCGGATTCGGGGACCCAGGGAAACACTGTGCCTATTTCGCCATTGTCCCTAGGCATAGGTAATCCTAGTGATCCTAGCTAGTGACGCTAGGTAATCCTAGGCCATGGAGGAAAAAAAAGGCGCTCGAAGCGACGTCACGTTTTGCTCGCGTGACCTAAGGATTTGCTTCGTGATTTTCTTGCCCCTTCTTAGGCCACTGGCCACTTTTTTTACTAAAAAAAATTATACATACATACTTTCTTCTTCTTATAAAGTTTCTTATGCTCCTTCTAACCGCTCCGCCAACTGTTCCTGTTCCTGTTCCGGTTAGGTGCGCGGGCAGTTTGAATGGTTGGGATGCGCCGTACGCGGCGACGGGTATCGGCAAGGAGTATTTATTTTAACATATCATCTTTAGTTGGGTCCCCGCATACTCTTAAGGGCTAAAAAATAATTCCTTAAAATATTGCACAGCACTTTGAAGTGCCGTTACAGGCAAGGTGATACTAGGAATTCTGTTGTGTGTTCAACATCTTGTTCAGCAGCGTAGGAGGACCCCATAACTGCAAGGATATTAATTGCACGGCACAAAATGTAACAACAAATTCAAAGTGACGTCTTCCGTTGTGGGTTACAATCATATCAACACCGAAATATATTAAAAGGGAAATAATGTACTCGCCGCGGGGGCTCAGGGGCTAAGGCGTTGTACTGCTGATCCCAAGGGCACGGGTTCGACTCCCAGCCGCGGAGGCCGCTTTTCTGAAGGAGGCGGGAAGCGAAAACGACCGTGTGTTCGAGCTTCTGGCCCACGTTAAAGATCCTCAGGGGGGCAATATTAACCCGGAGCCCTCCACTATGGCGCGCCTCACCGCCTGCGTAGCGTCGGTGTGTTAAACCTCATATTCAATCATCGAAATAATGCAATTCATAATAGAATAAAAGCACATGTTGCCAGGCATAAAAAAGTACAAGTTAAGCTAGCACAACCTCACAATGAATTCTATATGGTAAACGACAAGGGAAATACAAAATAATTACTCATTTGCTGTTGCAGTCCCCCACAAATATCCAACGTAACAAAACACAGATAATCGCTAAGGTTTGTGAACACAATGTGTGCACGTTAATTTGTTTGTTGCGACAGTTCCACCAGACACCACGTGAAAGAAGGAAGACGCCAAGAAGGCTGTTATACTCCTGCTTAATTTATGCTTACAATGAGCTTTAATGTCCCTCGACAACTACCAATCAGTAGTGCTGATTGTT
This sequence comes from Haemaphysalis longicornis, assembly GCF_048455015.1. NCBI lineage: Eukaryota > Metazoa > Arthropoda > Arachnida > Ixodida > Ixodidae > Haemaphysalis > Haemaphysalis longicornis. Next base: position 175,476,389 of record NW_027526295.1, read on the forward strand.
TGAACAGAAACTACATTTGTGTGGACAGTTAAAGCAGAACCATTAACAAAAGAAATAATTTCCAACTGGTCTCTCATATGAACGCAATTTCTGAAATAGCCGGATCGACTTCCCAAAACGCTGTCTTCCCAGTAAAGGCCAAGGGCTAGGCCTGAAGATGCCTGTGCCATGGGTGATGGCGCCAAGGGCTGCGAAAAGAAAGGTGGTAGTTAAAGCGGAGAGTTGGGCGAGTTGGTCACTGTTTACTAATGAACTCATACTTATACCGAACTTTACCACAGGACGAAGAAAGAAAAGACGAAACACACGCTAGACTTCAACTTGGTTTATGCAAAAGGGAACAGGAAAACACGCATATAAGTGCATGATTCGAAAAAAAATGCGTGTTTTCCTGTTCCCTTTTGCATAAACCAAGTTGAAGTCTAGCGTGTGTTTCGTCTTTTCTTTCTTCGTCCTGTGGTAAAGTTCGGTATAAGTATGAGTTCATTAGTAGAAAGGTGGTAGCTTGGTCTTGGGCTTCCGCAGCTCTGCGATGGACTCCCTGTAGTTGGACACTTGGGCTTGGAGTCACCCAACTGTGATCCTGAGCTTCTTTGACGGAGACCTTTTTGCCTAAAAGCTGCACAGAACTGAAATGGATACGTGGTCAAAATTATCCGGAACCCTCTACTATGGCGCGCCTCATCGCCTGTGTAGCGTCGGCGCGTTAAAACCCACAATTAATCAATCAAGCGGATATTTCAGACTGTTTTTTTTTATTCTGAGTATTTTTAATTCCCCTACAGGTCCGATATGCATTGTTTTTTCGTCGGTGGCCTCCGGTTCAGGAGATGCGCGCGCTGCGTACGTATAAAAGTTTATACTGCGTGTGCTGGCGCTCTTCATCCTAAAGACAGCCAAATGCGGCCACTTTGCCGAGTTCACTAGAATGGATTCCATTGGCTTGCACCATAGCGCACCGCGGCGTAAAAGATCATTGCAACAGCTGGCTACCAGAATAAACGAACGCAGCGTGCAGCTTCTTCCACGGTTCGTGTTTGTAGAGAGTTTTAGCTTAGCGTGTTACCGTGTTACCATCTCCTTTGAACCATGACGTCACTGCGCATGCGCGAGCAGTTACCATAAACGGTAACTTACTGGCCCAGGCTTTGCCGTCGCCACGGAGCTCTCTGGGCCGGCAAAGTGTACTCTCGCGCTTACAGCAAATGCATGCGCGCTCGGCGCTTGATGCTTGGTACAGCCGATAAAAGTAATCGTACTTGGTTTTGTCTATTACGTTATTCCTATTAAATGATGCTCAGGAGCCCGGCAAACGGCGATTTTTCTCAGCCGCTGGAGACGTCATTGACGAATTCTGCCCACTTCATCAGCGACCAGCTCGATAACAGAACGGAGACTGACCTTGAGCAGCTTGACCAAAGTACGAATTTGACACTTTTCACACCAGTCTCATGCTTCAAAAAATGTCTCATGCTGGCGTGCGGAATACCATCCTGAATTGGACCTCGAAATTGGACCGCGAATTTTTTCTCACGGCGAAGTCAGCGCGCTGTATACTGTGGTGCGCGCTCGGTCAACATGTCCGTACCTTCAGGCGTGCCACAAGGGTCGGTCCTGGGTCCAACGCTGTTGCTGATATACGTCAACGACATGCCAAGGAGCGGCTATTTCCTGCTCGTCCAATACGCAGACGGCAGTTCAATCCTCACCCCTCTCGTATCGCCCATCACTTGCCACCGCCTCTATGCCTATATGCGTCACTGAAATCGCCTGTTGGGCCAGCACATATACCTTCGGCTGAGGCCCGCAAAAAGTTGCACGATGCATTTCAGCGGTGCCCGCACTGTGGAGAAGCCATCGTGCACCCTGAATGGTGAGGCCGTGACAGCGACTGACTCTGTGTCAGTACTGGGGGTGCAATTTGCCCGACAGGGCAATGCGCCCACGTATATAAAAAAAAAAGCCAGCGGCGTGGCAAACTCCCGCTGTGTGGGGGCAGCGGAGCGCATGCCTCCCCCCCCCCCCCCCTTCCGAGCTTCTTCGGAGGGGGTGACGCCTCAATTGGGAAGGTTAGTGTGCACCTCCCTCCCCCCGGCTTCCCAATGAAAATTCCCTTCTGCCATCTTAATCCATTATAGAAAATGATAATAAGCGTTTCTCCGCACTAAAAAAATGACCACATGTACGCGTATTGTTTTCGAGAAAAATTACGCGGGTTATGCGGTAGAAACGCGCGGCCGTGAACCTGCTTGCCATCCCCACCTACAACAGCACTATTAAATAAGTTGGTGATTAGGGTAGATTTCAAAATATTTAATAAAAATGAGGGTGTTTCGTTGTAATACTGAGGGAATTGTGATAGTGGTCCTGCGGATTATTTTATGGAGTAGCAAAAGTGAGAAATAATATCCAAGTGTAATCATTCGGGGTCACTGATGGGGACTCACTCTCCCAGATTGCAAACATAAAACTCAATCACTGCCATGTTATACGCGCGATGTCGTTTGTTTTACTTCTGTTAATCAGTTTCGACAGCTCGGCTAATTCAATCTGATCCGCCGTACTTGACACTTTCATGTTCTTACATTTGGCCCTTCGTTTTCTTAGTTTTCAAGCTTGTTCCATACACATTTCTTCTCCCACAGCTGCAGCTGATTCTGTAATTGTCGTTGTTAAATTGCCATTTAGCTTGTCTACACTAACCTCGTTCTGCTCGTTTAGAAACGCGAATTTGTTTTGAAGAGTTATTTTAAATTCCTCCGTCCTTGCTCTGACTGACTTCATGCTGCGGGTTTCTTACTTCATTTCATTTCATTTCATTTCATTTCATTTATTTTCCAGAACAACCCTTTGCGGTCTCCAGGGCTATAAGCTGCGAGCTGCAGCTTGACTGGGCCCAGGAGCCGTTGTACATAACAACAATCTCCTTTTGCCTACTTTTGTAAGAATTTTCTACTGATGCGTAAAATAAATAAAACGACAAAAACAATGCTACTCTCTGTGCTATTCAGTGCTACTCTCTAAGCTTCTCAGAAAGGCTTAGGAGAGTTCTAAAATATTCTCTTCTTTATTTTTCCTTTCGGCTGTACATCCGGGCCTCTTCAGTAATGAATGCCAATCAGAGTGGACAAAAGTGGTAACGCGGTTCCAAACTAAAATTCTTTTTTGCACATTGGTTACTTCTTCAGAGTTCGGTCATTTTTGCGCGTAATTTAATTCTCCATTTCGAAAAGGAAGTAATTAGCACCCAGAGAGGTGGTACTCGTACACGCTAATCAAGGTCACTAAAAGAGGCCTTTGTAAGGCGAAATGAAAGTTACGGCTGATCTGACCTCAAGTCGGATCCTAGAATTTTCTAGTGAACCTACACATGCCGGAGACCCAAACGAATGGAACTCTCTGCGACTTCGACATATGAAAAATGAAGGCAGGTAAGTACGCTACAAAAAAATTCTGCAGAAATTCAGAGAATTATCTACTAATGCGTAGCATTCTTATGCCGCCTGACTTGAGGGTGAGGTTTTTCCAGCCAAATTTTTGTTTTTTTCTAAATCCTGTCCGACCAATTATCTCCAATTACGCTATTATGACGATTACAGGTGCACTTTCGCGAAATCGTCAATATCGTGGAAATGCTATGCGTTATACGTTTCGCCATCTTCACGGTCATTTTTATATATTTTTCTTATTTTTTAGTTTTTCAAAATTTCATTTAACCAATTATGTTCATTTACGCTATTATAACGATTACAGATGGAACTTTCGCGAAATCTGCATTATTGTGAAAATTCCATGCGGTATACGTTTTGACATTTTCCGTGTTTTTTATATATTTGTTATTTTTTTAGTTTTTCAAAACTTCGTTCGACCAATTACCTCCATTTACGTTATTCTAACGATCACATTTAGAACTTTCGCGAAATCTGCATTTTTGAGGGAATGCAGGGCGCTACACGCTCCTGGCTGTGGGGGTACTCGGCAAAGAATGTTACGCATTAATTCTTCGAAGACGCGCCACCGTACATGCACGATTGTAACCCGCTCGCGACTGTAACGCGCGGGTAAGTTTAGTGATGAAAATTCGAAAAAAAGAATTTGACGCCGATTCTACTCCACGTACTCTACTCCATGACACCACGTACCTGGCAGAGGAGTAGGAGGAACAAACGTTTATTTTACAGATTCAGAGCAGATGAGGAGCCGCCTTAGTGCAGGTAGCCGCGTGCTGCCGCTGCTCGGGTGGCCCGCTGGATCAGGTTTTGCTGGTCCTGCAGGTCCGAGCTGGTCAGCACGCGTTCCCACTGCTCGGGTGTAGGTGCGGGGAGTGGAGGGGTGGTGTGGGCAGAAGAATACGAGGTGGGGGGTTGTGGCTGGGGTGTGGACGTCAGGGCGGTTGTAGGTGAAACGGCTGGATAAGAAATGAGACTGGATGGTGCCGTTGTAGAATGTATTTGTTTGGAGACGTTGCCAGATGCGGGATTCTTCGTTGGTGAATGCAGGGTGTGGAGGAAGGTATTCTCGGCGGGTGTGGCGATAGTGCGCTAAGACACGGCCGCTCGATGGGAACTAGTTCCCATCGAGCGGCCGCCGCTAAGATGATATCGGAGTAGGTGGCTGGTAGTGTGTGTAGCGTGTCTGTCAGGGTGTCCAAGCCGCCCGGCCTCGTCGGGAGTTCCCGGTAGTTCGCGGGCCGCAGCGTCCATGGGCTGCTTCGTTCCCGGTGAGGGAGGCGTGACCTGGGTTCCAGGCGATGGTTTACGAGGTGATACTACGGCCTGTAAATGGTTGAGGGCAGGTAGAGCAATTCTTCAAAGGAGGTATGCAGGCTTGCTGTGAGTCGGTGATAAGAGGTAGTGGCACGTTCCTGTATGCATTGATAGGCCTATTGCTGTAGCTTCCGTTGCAGATGGGGATAAGTGGCGGAAAGTGGCCGTAGTGTATATGGTGCCGTTGGTGTCGGTGACCGCTACGGTTGTATGGGAAGGCGAGTGAGCGATGTCGGTGTAGCGGGTGCCGTCGTCCAATGACTACTTCTTATGTAGGTAGCGAACACGAGCGTTGCGACGTCCTTTGCTGTACTCGGTATGCATATGCTGTGGGATTGGGGTGACTTAATTAAGATAGTGGCCCATATATGAGGTGGTATGGGCTGCAGTGCTTCATGGTGTTTTGATACAGGACGACCTAAATTCTGGAGGACAGTGTGGTCTACATGTAAGGGTGAGCGTAAGGCGAGATAGTTGGCTGGTTCTTTGAGCTTCTATGAATTCGGAGAGCGAATTATGTAGGCGAAGTTGAAGGAGCTTGTTGGTGGATGTGAAAGCGGGTCACTCTCAGGGCTACCTTGTAGGATGGATAGATGAGTGCATCCAAGTTGGAGTGTCCTTGGGGTCAGAGTTGGACTTAGGGAGTGTCATACGTAAGCCTGCCGAGTAGTAATGCTTGCACAAGATGATACGTGTCTCGTTCTGGAAGAAAACATTTTATTTGACGACACAACTGTGACAGCGAAAATTCCTTGATAATAAGAAAAAAGAAAAAAAGAAAAATAATGAAAATAGCGAACTGTGTAATGCCCCGCATTTCCACAAAAAATGCAGATATGGCGGAAGTGACACCTTTAATTGTTATAATAGCGTAATTGGTGATAACTGGTCGGACATAATTTAGAAAAACAAAAAAAATGGCTGTAAAGAACTCAAACTCTACACAAGCGGCATAGGAATGCTACGCATTAGTTGACCATTCTCTGAATTTCTGGAGATTTTTTTGTTTGTCAGTCTGGAGAGTTAGTGTGGGAAATTTTGAAGAGTTTGTCAGTGGAAGCCCGTTTTGTTTGCCAGTGTGGAAAATTTAAAGGTACTTGTACAGTTGCGCAAGTACAATTAGATTTCCTAGGAGGACCCACTAGAAGAAGTAGTAGTAAAACTTTAATTTGGGGATGGGATGGCTAAAGCCACTTGGTGGGAAAAGGGTTATGAGGGAGGGGATTACACGGCTTGCATCAACTCCAATCACTTTTTGTTCTACTCCCTGACACTTCGGAGTCTTTGTCGGGCTCGTCCTTCGCCCCACTACTCGCGACAGACCACTTTTGGCTGCGAATTTGCCTATTTCGTGTAACAAAAACTTAGCTAATGCAGCATGTGCTTCTTGTTGTATAGTGTTTGGATCAATGTGTCGGGTGTTTTTTGGACGATGTACGTTGAAGAATGGGCATAGCTTTGGTGTTCGTGCTACAGTAGAGACAATGTGGGAGTGTGGATGTTGTCCAAGGAAGGGACATGACGAAGAGATAACAGACAGTTGGAAACAAGATAGAAAAAAAAAATGAAAACCAAACCAGGAGGAGGAATAAATGTTTATTTCACGAGCGCTGTTGCTGCTGTTGAGGCAGCAGCCCAATGGCGTCCCTATTAGGGGATGCCCTGGCCTTGGCTGGCAGTCCAGGCCCTCTTCACCAGTACGCGCTGGCTCCCAGGGTCATTACTTTTCAAGCAGGCCACCCACTGCTCGTAAATGCCTTGAGCGGCATCTAAATTCTTTAGGGCGTATTGTTTTTTTTTTTTTTTTTTTTTTTTCGGGAGCAATACAGAATGGCTGATGACGTTAGTGGGAGCGGACGCTGAATCCGCGTATAATGTGTCGCTTGCGACCGAAAAGTAGTGATCGGCAATCACGCCTCGTCCTGTTCGTCCGACTTGGTAAACGTCCGAATATATCGGCGAAGTGGGCTGGCGGTGCGTACTCACACAAAAGCGGCGCACGAATTCGACTGGAGACGAGAGGACGGACACAGCGCTAAGCAGCATTGGGCCAGTCCTTTCGTCTCCAGTCTCATCCTGGTGGTGTTTTCACTGTTTTTGTAAACTTCATGTCCTGCAAGAATTATGCGCGTATATATAAACCCAAGAGATCGTACCAACTACACCAAGATATCGCACTTCTGATAAGTGTCTTAATTTGATAATACGCAGAGTCAATAGCGTCATGATCATCAGTTATTTCCCCTTTCTTTGCTCTTTCCTGACCGCTAAATGAAATAGGTTTGAAGATTGGGGTTGAGAGGGGGACCAGAGCTTGAAATGGTTGGTTTTTTACTCGGAACATTGCTGGCGCTAGGCGGGACAGGACGACGAATTACACACAACTGGAGCGCACACTACCAACTGATTTATTAATCACAACAAACACAACTTATAAAGGAAAAATTCAGATGACGTGAAAGGTGGAGTTAATCAATCTCGCTGAAAATGAATACAATATTTGTCATGCGCATGCGCTTGCCTACGAACTGTCAAGTAGTGTCATCTCAGTTGTCGACAGGGCAATCGATGGCGAACTGATACACTCTTTTTCTTTTCGGATGGCATAAGCTTCCCATATCTCGCGGGTGGTCGCTTCTGAAGATTTAAAGTGGATCGTGGTGCTTACAAATTTCGCAGAGCACCCATGTCTGGCGCAGTGGGCAGCCAAGTGCCCTGGGGCTGAGACTTGCTTGCACATATTTTTGTGTTCTCTGAGTCGTTCGTTACGCAGCGTCCATAGCCGTTCGTTAACGCAGCGTCCATAGCCACTTCTTGCATGTCGCAAGCCATCAAAAAATCCTGCGAACACAGAGTCACTGAAAGTCTATCTTTTCAAATTGACCGTCTAACAAAAAGTGGGTTCACTAATCAAGTACTTGTCTCTGTTGCAGAAAAAGTGTTAAAAACAGTGGTAAAGAAGATTAGCAAAGAGAAAGACAGCAAAAAACCAAAGAAGCGGCCGATCGTTCTGCAGTACATCCACAAATTTTCCCACAGGTTAAAGAAGGCTGGCACGAGGCATGATGTACCAGTTGTTTTTTCTGCTCCCAAAAAACTAATGCTGTGCAAGATGACTAACAAAACCCGAGATAAAAAAACAGGATGTGGCGTTAAGCACACGAGTAAGTTTGTCGCATGCTGCTCCGGGGTTGTCTATAGGATACCTTTGTCATGCAGGAAGGCTTACATTGGCCAAACTGGACGCTGCGTTAACGAACGACTCAGAGAACACAAAAATATGTGCAAGCAAGTCTCAGCCCCAGGGCACTTGGCTGCCCACTGCGCCAGACATGGGTGCTCTGCGAAATTTGTAAGCACCACGATCCTCTTTAAATCTTCAGAAACGATCACCCGCGAGATATGGGAAGCTTACGCCATCCGAAAAGAAAAAGACTGTATCAGTTCGCCATCGATTGCACTGTCGACAACTGAGATGGCACTACTTGACATTTCGTAGGCAAGCGCACGCGCATGACAAATATTGTATTCATTTTCAGCGAGATTGATTAACTCCACCTTTCACGTCATCTGAATTTTTTCCTTTATAAGTTGTGTTTGTTGTGATTAATAAATCAGTTGGTAGTGTGCGCTCCAGTTGTGTGTAATTCGTCGTCCTGTCCCGCCTAGCGCCAGCAAGGTTCTGAGGGGGGAGCGGGGAAGTTCCGCCTCATGCCTGCGTATGAAAATGATTGATTGATTGATTGATTGATTGATTGATTGATTGATTGATTGATTGATTGATTGATTGATTGATTGTGGGGTTTAACGCGCCGACGCAACGCAGGCGATGAGGCGCGCCGTAATGGAGGGCTCCGGATTAATTTTGACCACCTTGGGATCTTTAACGTGCGCCGAAATCTCGCACACACGAGCGTTTTTGCTTTTCGCCTCCATCAGAAAAGCGGCCGCCGCGGCCGGGAATCGAACCCGCGACCTCGTGCTCAGCAGCGCAACGCCTTAGCCACTGAGCCACAACGGCGGGTCGTATGAAAATGGCTCTGCGTCTATTCCTTCCCCGCCTACAGAAAACGTGTTTTTAAAGCAAAATCTTTCTTAGTGGGACCGATGCCGTCCTGTGAAGAAACTACTGCATTTCCCTACGGACTGGCTGGCTGACCAAAAACCTCTCATAAAACTAAATCAGAAGATTGGGCGAGTCATAGTAACAGCGCTAATGACACGAGACACAGAGAAGAGGGCACAAACACGGCGCTGACTAACAACTGAGTTTTATTGCTTAGGCCCGTGGTTTCTATGCACACATGGGCAAAAACAACAAAAAGGAAAAAAGACAAGTAAGCACTAAATTAACACGTGAACATTTGAGAGAGCGTGATCGTCGCATCATACTGACTTTACGTTTATTTACATGTTAATCTACTTACGGGGCAAGATGTACAATCAACACAGAACACAAGCCCCTTTTGCAATCGCAAGAGCAGTTTGGAAAAAGATTACCAGGGCAAGAGCAACTAGAAAAAGATTACCAGGGTGGGTCTTACTGCGCTAGGAATCTACACTCTTTGTCTCTGAGGGCAATAGAAGGGGTGCTTGTGCATTGGCCACCTAACTTGTTAATTTCCGTGGCCTCTAAGATTTCTCGCACGATTTGGCTGCCATGCTCCCCTGTCACTACGCTCTGGTCCAAAAGTGGCTGCCATTTGCTATCGCAATCACGACAATGCTGGGCGAAATGACCACCGAACGTTTTTGAAACGTTTTAATGGTGTCCCCTCAGTCTATCATTTAGGCATCGGCCAGTTCGGCCGACGTAATTCTTGCCGCACGAGAGAGGCACAGAATAAACAGCTCTTTCTGCGCAGGCAACAAACTTTGTGATGTTTCATTGTACACTTGTTACGCGTAGTTAGACCAGAGTTAACTTTACGACACATTTGCGACAGTTTCAGGGGAGCTGAAAACACTACTTTTACATTTCCGCGGTTTCTTACTTCCTTCAGGCCATGAGCAATTCGATGCATGTACGGCACCACTGGAATGGGCTCCTTCTTTTGGGAGCTGGCCTGAGGCTGGTCCTTCTCCTTTTCTTTCTTCTTTAGTTCACTCAACATGGACTCTGCAACGGCTTCCTGCACACACGTTGGGTACCCCGCGGCCGAAAGGCGCTGTTTGTGCCTCAAAACTGCTCTGGATGGCGTGGGGGCAGGATTTCCTTAGACCCGCCGCGGTGGCTCAGTGGCTAAGGCGTTGCGCTGCTGAGCACGAGGTCGCGGGTTCGATTCCCGGCCGCGGCGGCCGCTTTTCTGATGGAGGCGAAAAGCAAAAACGCCCGTGTGTACGAGATTTCGGCGCACGATAAAGATCCCCAGGTGGTCAAAATTAATCCGGAGCCCTCCACTACGGCGCGCCTCATCGCCTGCGTTGCGTCGGCGCGTTAAACCCCACAATCAATCAATCAATCAGGATTTCCTTAGCGCGTTGCCAAGGCAAGTCTTGACAATTGCTCTTTTCACGAGTTTCGTGTGAGCTGACGCATAAGGAAGGAGCGGCTTGTTGCCACGCGGGTCGTACTGCCAGCATACGTGGTGGTATAGCAGCCGGAGTCTCAAATCCAGAAACTTGATGGAGCCATTTGATGGCTCTTCCTGAGTCAGAACCAGTGGCGACAAACAAGCATCGAAATTGCTCCTGACCTGAGTCAGTACGGACGGGAAACTTGCAACGTCAGCTTCGAATAACCCAAAATAATCGTCTACAAAACGAAACACTTTTTCCACGCTAGAACCAAGTAGGTGACCTTCAAGTACTCTGTCACGACTGGCCAAAAACAAATCACTCAAGATCGGCGCGATACAGGACCCAATACAGACCTCGTTTTTCTGCAAGTACGTGCCGCCTTCTCAACTAGCGTAGGACGAGGTCAAGTACGCTGTGAGCAACTCAAGGTAGTCCTGTACAGACATGCCTGTGTCGTTCTGAAATGCCACATTTCCAAGCTCATCAATACACTCTTCAACGCAAGCAAGAACGTCACTGTGCGGTAGCAAGTAATAGAGGTCCTTTACATCAAAAGAGCATACCTTGTACACTCGGTCCTTGTTATCCTGAAGAAAGCTAATTACATCTTCGGAGTTGCGTACCAAGAAAGGATCCCGAATTGGCAGCAATCTCAGTCTTTTTCTGTAGAAATGATGATACATTATGTAACCACGACCCTTTTTTTTGAAACGATAACACGAAACAGGCAGCCATCTTCGTGCGTTTTGGCCGTAAAAAATAGCTGCAGTCCCACACTTTTGCTCTGGTTCACAGTTTCTCCAGGCCTAGGTCAGTACACAAATTCTTTGCATTGTATTTCACTTTTGCTAGGTCAACGTCATCATGGCACTTGAAGACGGACAGAATGGCTTCTTTCGCTTTAGTTATATACAAGTCTCGGGGGGGGGGGGGGGGTAACACCAGAAGTCCCCCTTCTTTATCGGCTGGCAGGAGGGCAAGGGAATGCTGTTTTAAATAAGTAACTGCCTTCTTCATACTGAAAACATTCGAAACAGGTTTGCGTTTCATCAAAACGTCCACCCCTTCTGATCGTGCGCGAAAAATCGTGCACGAAAAATCGTCGAAAAATCGTCGCTCTCAACATTTTTTCAGGAAAGGATGGTAGATTTTTAAAAATTCCTTCGCCATGTGAGAAATTTTTCTCAAACTTCTCTACCCCATTCTAGTAGCATTTTTAGTTATTTTAAGACCAGCAGTGGCTTTGAAGAAAGGCAGTGGCTATTTTGCCGGCAGCCGGCAGATTAGCCCGGGAGAAAAGTTGCCGGCAGTTCCTTCCCATTGGCTGGCCCAGGCCACGTGATTATTCTGCCGGCACATTTTCACGGCTGCTATTTTGCCGGCAGCCGGCAGATAGAAAAGTTGCCGACAATTTTCCGATGATGCTGCCCCTGGGCGCCAATGCTACCGCAGCCGAAGGTGTCAACGTGAACGTTGGGAACAAGTTTTCGAGCTTTGCCGAGCTTGAGAAGATTGATCGATACTGTTCAGCGAGTTATGTTACGGTATGGAAAAGGAACGCGCAGACGATCGACTCGACCAAAAAAGAGCCAGCAAGATTATGCAAGATTGCGGCGGGCAGCACTAAAAAAACGGATGAAGTGTCCAGACAGTTATATTACCGCTATCAAACTCAAGACATGTCATCCAATCGCGTTCCCTCAACACCCTCTGGATTTGATAGGCTGAAAGCCCTGTGCTAAATTTACATCCTATCAAAATTATTTACTCTAACAGACAGTGAACATTCCTTGCTGTTTCCTTTGCAGAATTTGATTGATTGATTGATTTATTGTAGGGTTTAACGCACCGACGCAACGCAGGCGATGGGGCGTGCCGTAGTGGAGGGCTCCAGATTAATTTTGATCACCTGGGTATTTAAGGTGCGCCGAAATCTCGTACACACTGGCGTTTTTGATTTTCGCCTTCATCAAAAAAGCGGCCGCCGCTGCCGGGAATCGAACACGCATCCTTGTGCTCAGCAGCACAACGCCTTAGCCACTGGGCCACCGCGGTGGGTCTTTGCAGAATTTCAAGCCAAGTAGCAGAATAAAAAAATAATCAGCCAAAAAATAGATTGCATGGCTAGAATTCACGATTGTTATTTTAATGCTGCGAAATATCAAACACCCACTTCAATAAAAAAAAATTCCCGCGCCTTCCCGCGAGGGGAACACGAGTAAATGCAGAGCATTGGGGCCTCAGTACTGATTGAAGGCAGTGTTGCTTCCATCGCTTCTTCCGTGATGCTGGAGTAGCAGACACGAGTAAACGTGGGCACGTGCGTCAACCAAGGAAGGAAGGAGCAACGCAGTGCTGAAACACGAGCGACCGCTAGCCGCTATATTTGCAGCGCGCGCAGTAGAGGGAGAGCAGTACGGGGGGGAGAGCGCGCATGCGCAAGCAGCGCGCGCCCTTCCACGCCCCACCGCGCTGCTATCACGCACCTGTTACGCCGAGACCACGACGGAGCGAACGGGCTGACTACGACGCATGCGCGCGCCAGCTGCTGTTGAGAGAGAGGAGGGAAGGAGAGGCGCACCTGCTGCGGACGCGGAACTGTTGACACCGTCCGAAGCAGGAACAGGCGAGGCTAAGAAATGCTCTGCATTTAAAAACAACAAGTGTGCATGAAGTATGCAAGTTGACATCTCCGGTTACGGGAGCATTGCCGGAAAACTGCCGGCAACTTTTCTCTCGAGTTAATCTGCCGGCTGCCGGCAAAATAGCAGCCGTGAAAATGTGCCGGCAGAATAATCACGTGGCCTGGGCCAGCCAATGGGAAGGAACTGCCGGCAACTTTTCTCCCGGGCTAATCTGCCGGCTGCCGGCAAAATAGCCACTGCCTTGAAGAAACTGGGGAGGGAAGACAGGAAAATCTCGTTCATAAATGAAGCAATAGTGGTATTCTAGACAAGCGCGTAACAAAAATTCCCCGCATTTCCCCGAGGGGAAGAATGTGAAAGTGCGAATGCAGGAGTTGAATTTGCGCGGTTCGGTAATTTTCGCGAAAGAGAGATCACACACACACACACAACTACAAAGAAATAAAGATGCATTTATTCACAGACACCTATTTGTGTTGTCGTTGTACTTGATTGCTTGAGCGGATCTCAGCTTTGAAATTTCGTGTCAGTACTCCTTTAAACGGGTGCATTAGCCCTTCTCACGCCCGATTCCTGGCCAATCCCCCACGTGGGTATGTGCCATGTCAGCGGCCAGGCAGCGCGCGCCCATCTCCCCCCGTTGCCAAGGAAGACGAGGAGATTCCTGGCCAATCCCCCACGTGGGTATGTGCCATGTCAGCGGCCAGGCTGCGCGCGCCCATCACCACGTGCGCGGACATCGCCGGTTGACGCAGGTTCAGGGTCGCTTAAGAAGTGCATTCGCACTTAAAAAACAGCAAAGGCAGTCACAGGCTGGAGTCGAGTCCAGAGTCTCTAATAAAACGCACAAGAGCTTTAAAACCCCCCACCGCACTGTCTTGGCTGTTCAGGGGCCTAAAAGGTCCTCCGCGCCCATCTCCCCCCGTTGCCAAGGAAGACGAGGAGATTCCTGGCCAATCCCCCACGTGGGTATGTGCCATGTCAGCGGCCAGGCTGCGCGCGCCCATCTCCACGTGCGCGGACATCGCCGGTGGACGCAGGTTCAGGGTCGCTTAAGAAGTGCATTCGCACTTAATATTTCTCTTCAGGTACCCGATAGACACGCACCGGCCGGGGTTGCCTCCAAAACCGGCGCGGTGCACAAAGCCCCACGACGGTGCGCACTGGAACGGAGAGTTGTTGATTATGATTATAGGCCCTCCTTTAGTGTCGGGACGTCGGTTGTTACCAACCGACTTCCCTGTGTTGTTCTGTGTTTGCCCTACCCTTAACTAACCTAATGGGTTAGCCCCCTTCCACCCATTTTAAAAGCTTCCCCCGTTTCCCGCCCTTGCACACCTGTTTCCACCCCCCCCCCCTCTGTCTGTTCTAAATTCTAATTCGGAATATTACTCTTCCTACGTCCCAGTCTCTTCCCTACTTTTCTTCCACCCCCCTCCAGCCGCCTCTTCGTCACCTCTATGTCCCTGAAGTTGAGGCCCCCCCATCGTTCCGCCGCGGTCGTGTGCAGTCTATGACAATATGCTCTACGGTCTCCCGATCCCTGCCGCAGCCTACACAAGTTTCATCGTGTTGCCTGTGGTTAGCCGTGTATTCCCGTGTTCTCAAACACTCCGCCCGTGCTTCAAAGAGTAATGCACTATCTGGCGTGTTGCCATAGAAACCTTCCTTCCTGATTTCTAGTTTCTCTGTTCCATAAGACTCCAGGATTTTTTTCCCTTCTATTCTCTGTACCCAATTCGTATACTCTAACGCCACTAAATAAGCTACGCTAAAAACCTTTATTTAGTGACGCTAGTATACTCTCTGCTGCTTTTACCTGCTTTTTAACTGTTGCGTATACCCCACCTTCCCGTACCGAATTTCCGTACCGCTTGGTCAGCTAACTGGTCCTCCGTCTCCACAGCGTGTCCATACCTGAACACTCTCGCGGCCCATTTTTCTTCCTCCATGTCCCGTAGTCTCTCCTCAAATTCTATCTTGCTCTGCGCCTCCCTTAACTAGCGCCATCTCGTGGGCTATGCGAGCAACTCGTGAGAGCATTGACAACTTCCAATAAAGCAGCTGAATGTGACACAGTGCTGCTGCAAACTGATAGTTATTTAAAGCCACCACACAACCTATATCCCTCACACATATGCGACAACGTACTCATACTAAACAGCCACCTACAAAGCTGCTTCTCGTCATCTGAGCGCCTGCCTGCAGTCACGGCCTAGCTGTCCCTCGTGCTACGGCGAAATATGTAGGCCTTTCACTCAAGGCACTCCAGCGATTGTGCGTGATACCTCATTCGAACAAAACGAATGCAACGCTCCAATATGTTTTCTTCTGGCAGGCCGTGTAGACTTATTAGCAGTAAGCGAAATTATAATGTTTGTGCGCTGATATATGCATTCTCTGGACGTTATTAGCGTCCATTCTGAGACCGTCGCATCACTGTCTGATGAACACGCAAGCAACTTGTCCTCGTAAATAATGATATTCAGTTGTTTTCGCCTTTACACCAGTGCACCGACGCGCCGTCACTGCTGCAGACGGCGGAGGAAACCGCTTCGCCAGCGCCGTTCTGGATACACCTCGGGATTGCACCCCGGCGCTCCGTCGACTCTCTCAGTGCGCGACCGAGCAACCAAAATTTGCTCCGCGACGGTGCGCCCCGGTTTATCGAGGGCAGATGGTGCGCACCGGTGCGGTTTATCGAGGATGCTGTAAGCACCTCCCAACATTTTTTTTTTCTAAAAACATGCATACGGACTTGCCAGAACAACAATACATAAAAAGAGACGAAAATAAATACTGGTGTCGCTATGCTTTATTATATAATAAATGGATCGCGTGACTGCATATTTGAAAAAAACTGAACAAGCTCGTCGTTGTCATGCTTGAATTCCTTTGTGCGTCTAAGTCCGTGATGGTAGATTGAGGAAATGCACAGCCATTGACGATAAAAAAAAAACATTCGTGCGGCAGACAAAAAATCCTGTACTTGCTGGTCCTGCGCGCACCATATGGGTGCTAAAATACTGCACAGCGCACTGTGTCTAACTATCCCCCTAGAAACACGAAGCCCCTTCTCCCGGATACCGCGGCAGCGTGCACGGCGCCGCTCAGTCACAGAATTCCGGGTCATGCTGTCGTCTGCTAAAACACATTTTATTTGCTTACGCGACCGCGCTCTTTCTTGTTGCTGTTGTTTTTGTGGCCACCATGTGCTTCTTTTCCTTGTGGTTTTGATGCAAATTACACAAGAAGGTGGACTAAAATCCAGACAAGCTAACGACTCGCTTGTTCCCGGTACACCACAGCGTATAAATAGTTGGTATGCAACCGTGACCCATAGCTCGTACACATCCAACCAACACCTTAAAGGACGGTGCAGCGGATGCCGAGAAAGAGATGCTGTTAATTTATTATGAAATACTTGCGATATGACATGTGAAGACTAGCGACGGAAATGTGCCGATCAGTGGTAATCTCACGTACGGCGCGCATTGCCTGGTAGTGAATGACTACGCAGGAAGGGTGCGTGTATTGCTTCGTCGCACATGCTTAGCAGTGCTGGTATGATCTGCCATTTGGCGGGGCCCTGAAAGGCGTTTTGAGTACACTAAATGAACTAGCGCAATCGTTAGGTAGGGTGGCCAACATCATCTGTGCCAAGTATAACATTTCTACATGCAGCGGAAAGCTCTTACTTTTCGTTGCCGCGTTCTTTTCCTGCGTGTTTTTGGGCTCCGCCATGCATCTTCCCGCATGTACGTTACCGATTCTCCCATGTGCGTCACGAAGCAGAAATCTCGCGATTGGACGGCTTTTCCTCTCACTTCCGGCGAAGAGAAGCGTTGTGTACTCACCATCGACGGGTCGCGGCGACGCCTTTGGTTAATCAGCGCTTCCTGCAGCACGCTTAACGCTATCCTTTTCGTCCATATTTATATTTTTAAAGCAAAGCTTTCTCCCTCTACCTACCAACGTTTCTTTCGTGGCGTGCGGGTCAACAAACTCCCAACGCGGCTGGGGGTGGGGAGGGCGTTTCTCACTTACGGAGCACAGTGTTGACGGCGCGGCGATAGGGCGCTCCCCGTTCCCGGCAGCGTTTCCCGCACGCAGGTGACTGCTCACACCGGCGTGCGCGTCGGCCTGATGGCTTTGTCGTCTGCTTTAGCGACAATGGTTTTGGGCCTGTTTTGGCGCTATTTCGCGTCCATTGCGCGCTTTCTTTGCACAGCTTGATTAACTTTTCTACAGAACCTGCTGGGTAACCCGGACCCGACGTAATTAAGTAGGCGTACTGCAAACATACGTTAACGATTGGTTTGCATGGCGGGAAAATAAAATGTAGAGACCACATACAGACATCTAGCCGCTACAGAAACGCTACCTTTTGCGCACTGTTTGCCACGAATGGGACTCCGTTTTCTAAATTGGTGATTACCAATTCGGTTGTGTTTTAAGAGGTATTTACAAAAGGCGAAAGTAGCAAATGGTTCTGATAAATAGCGATTATAAAAGTTCACTCAACTTTCTCGCAATTCTCAAACTCACTAGTAACTAGTTTAAATCGGTATAAATGGGAATCACTAAGCTCACATGCCAAATTGTTTCAGTGTTTGCGCTTGTGTCGCGCGGTGGTGTACCACCGAGCTAGCACATCAGGATGGCTAGGTTCCGCTGTCTCACCCTTCGAAAGACGCTCCTCTCCGTTTTCTTTCCGCAGACGCACGGCCGAGCCTGGCCGCGGCCGACGCTGCTTCGTTCGTGACGCCGCCCCCCCGAATTCCAGGTAACGGCTGGCAGAATCTTTGGTTTCACTGTTTGTAGGGCCACGTGTGTGAATTCAAGTTACGTCGCTTGGGCAATTGTTCTGGGTGTCGTTTAAAGCTTTGCTTTCCAGCCACCTTCACAGCGTGGATTGGAGCCAGTTTTTAGATGCAGAGCATCTGATTCACTCGCCTTGTCCCTCCGGCGTCGTCGTCGTCGTCGTCGTCGGCGGCGGCGGCGTTGTCCGCCCCTCCCCCATTCTTCTCGCCGCGCCAGCTGCGCTCTCCGCCGCTCACCCCCTCTCCTCTCCAATAGCGAACACTCTCTCGCGAGGGGCATTGGATTGGATTCGATTGGATTGGCTTGGATTGGATTTGATTGGATTAACGTGGATTGTGTTGCGTCATAGCCGCGGCAGACGCGCTGGGGCCGGCGCATGTGCAGTACTCTCTCTTCCGCGGTTTCCTTTCCTTCGGGCCGTTCGCCGGCGAAGCAACATCCACGCTTGGCTCAAACACCTAGAGTCCACGCCGCTTTACAAGTACGCCAACGTCGTCATCGACTGGCACCGGCTTACGCAGTCCCCTCAACGTTATGCGCGCTATAAAACGCGGTCCCTTCGCCGCTCCGCCTATGCGTCGCATCTACACAGGGGTTCCCGCGAGGGGAGGTGGGAGTTTTTTACTCTATTACCACGCTTTTCGTTAAGGCGGCTGGCTAGGCCGAGAGGACAACACAACGGCGCCGCCGAGTTGCGAGTTGGCAGACCGCCTTGTCACACAATGCCGACGGCGACACGAACACGTCGGCCCATCGATAGTCCGCGTGGTGTGACTGGCTGGCCGACCGAAGACGCCCAAAATACCGATCGCCCGAACGGTCGTCGGGAATCGATCGACAAGCGCTCCGAAAACATTCGGTCCGTAATGAATGCGGATCTGTTCTGTTAGTTCCTAGAGTGTAATAAACGTAGTCAGGTTCATGAAGTTTATAAAACTCGACGCTAGCGCTCATGCAATCCGTATTCGTTTCCCGGAGTTGCAAACTGCATATTCGTGTGTGACCAGCAACGCTTGTAAAAAAATATAAGCTAAGTTAAGAGCAGAAGAGGAGTTACGGAAGCTTTGTTACGTAATAAGAAATCAATATTGACCAAAGTTTTTCGCGTAAAGCGTTAAACAAAATCACGGCGAGCACTATATTCTGTTGGGGCTGGATGGCATCTCACCGCAGCCACCACTGTTGCGACTGGCCATCCGAGCGCAGCCACCACTGGTGCTGCGACGTTGCCTTGCTCCGACCGATCGACGCGGCGCAGGGCAGAGCGATGAAGTTCTCGAGCCGACGAAGAGTTGAAGCAACATTTATACACGGTATGTACAAGGGTAACAAAGGCGTTACATGGTTCGCACAAAAGCGCCAGCACGTCTCAACTCGGTGCCTCCGAAAAGAGCCGCGCTCGCTGATGCTTCCGGGCTGTTTTATACCCCAGGGGGTCCGTTGCAGCCGGCTAGCGGTTTGACTAGCTCCAATCAGGACTCTCGCTGGCCGAAGTTTGAATCCGACGAATGGAGGCGAAGCGGTTGCGTCAGCCGAGCCGCCACGACGGGGAAAGGGAAGGCGACTCAGCGGCGCCGTCTCCAGGCATGTAGCTGCGCGTGTCTGCCGCAGGCCGTTCATCCGAGGCATGATTCGGTCCAGCCGTTGACAAGGGGAACGGAGAGGTGACTCTGCGGCGCCTGCAAGTTCAGGCACGTCTGAAGCGGCCGGTTAGGCAGAGGCGCGAATCGGCCCCGCCATCGTGCGTCGCAATGCTGCGAATTTGGGCTGGGCGCTCTGGCACAACAGCACCCCCGCCGCCAGACAATGCGCCAGGAAGACTATATCTGCCTCCATGTGGCTCGGATGCCGGGCGTGCTCGTTCGCCAGGCTCATCCAGGTTCACCTCCAGTGCTCCAGGAAAAGGGCGGCTCCACCACGCTCCTTTCCACGAACAGGTACCACCTGCCCGGTCCGGGTCACAGGCACATCGCCGTGCTGCCGAGGTGTCTCGACCAGCTTCGCCCGGCTATTCCGGTCTCGTTTCTCAGCTTCGGCAGGCTCAAAGCTCTTCACTCCCCTCCCATCACATTCTTCACCGCATCTATCGATGCCCTGGCCATCCTTCCTGTCCCACCTGCTCTTCCTACCCATCCATCCCTCATTCTTATTGGGACTGCACCCCGCCATCTCTTGCCCCATACCTAGACTCCATCACCTCCTGGGAGCTCTGGCTGTCTCCCCCGCCGACAGTAAACATCCGGGCTGCCCAGGAAGCTCTCCACAAACACGTGCACCGGATCCGCACAGGCATTCTGCAGTGAGACGTGGATCCGGTGAATTGAACTTTCAAATTAGGATCTGGACTTAGGTCCTGCGGGAAATAAAAGTTTGTTTTCTCTCTCTCTCTCTCTCTCTCTCTCTCTCTCTCTCTCTCTCTCTCTCTCTCTGTTTCTCAGCAGCAATCGCTTATCGTTCTGCATCTTGCAAAGAACCGACCGACAACAGGCAACACCCAGCGCAAGCAAGCACCCTCTGTCCTCCGTCAGAACACCAGACTTCAAAACATAGTAAACTCCCCTCGCTAAGTGTATATCCCAAATTTGGACCCTCTACACCAACATATCGTTCAACTTTCCTTATAGCGAACGACAAGATTGTGCTGCTGGAGTATCATACTCCACCTTTGGCAAACGACCGCTTTTAGATGACATGTTATTTAGCCAGGTTAGCGGGCAATGATCAGTTTCTACAACAAACTGGGAACCGGCTACGTAGCAGGCCAGCTTCTGCACTGCCCACGCGACCCAGCCACATTCCTTTTCGGATGTACTGTACGACTCTTCTCTGATGTTATCTTGCGGCTTACGTACAAAACTGGTCGTTCCCGGCCGTTCGCATCCTCTTGGCATAGCACAGCTCCCATGCCACGATCACTCGCATCGCACTGAATCACGAAACCCTTTGAAAAGTCGGGGGCCTTTAGAACTGGCTTCTCGCTCAGGGCTCGTTTCAGTGTTTGAAACGCGTCCTCCTTTATGTCCACCTCCACCTTTACTGGCTCCGTCTTTCTGAAGGCGCCAGTTAAAGGACTAGCAAGTCTGGAGTAATCTTTCACGTAATGCTGGTAATATCCAGCCAAACCCAAAAGAAGCCCTTATGTCTGACTTAGCGGTTGGTTGGTCGGCGATAGTTCACGAGCGCGGCTACTTTGATTTCCGACGGTCTTCGTCGGCCGCACTACCACCACCACCTGCCTGTTACGTCACTTCGGCGCATCCGATGTGACGCTTCGACGGTTTGACTGTTAGGCCTGCTTCTTTGAGCCTGCTCAACACGACTCGTAAGTGCTCTACATGCTCCTCCCATGTGCTAGAAAAGCTGGCGACATCATCTAGGTGAGGGAGCGCGTACTCAGAGAGGCCACGAAGCACGCGATTCATCAGTTTCGAAAAGCAATACCGCGCGTTTTTGAGACCGAAGCTCAACATTACGGGACGGACTGTTCCGAACGGGGAAACGAACGCAGCGTTACAACTAGCTATTCGCCCCAGGCTTGTTTCGTCATTTGAAACGCGTTCTTTTTCCCCGATCATATACAAGCTTCGCAAAGCTGACGCCCGTAATCTCGTGTGGAGCTGACTTCAGAGAACATAGCGACACGCACGCATGCCTCCCAATCGCGGTTTCACTCAAAGAAAAGGGCTCTCAACTTTCGCTTTCACACTGTGTGCCTTCGCTCTCAGAACTGTGCACTATTGTATGCTGCAGTTATAGAGGACTGGGGACAATGTCGAGTTCGCCTCCCACGGCGCCGCTAGCTGGGTTTCCCCGCCGATGGGGATGACGTAACCCGCTTCGGCCGTTGGCGGCTCGCCTAAGCTAAGCTCTCGGTCCGCTTGCTGCTCGGGTTTCGTTGTTCGCTCGTCTTTCGTGTGCCGCTCGCAGGCTTGGCTACCACATCGCCCGAGTTCGAGCCCGAAGGAAATTCTGTTTCCGGGGGCTCGTGCGGCTTCGTTTGGCTAGCCTCACTGTTAACCCTTTCCCGCGAAACCTCGTTATCTCGCTCACTGTGCTCGCTCCGGTCGGAAGCCGTCTCCAAGGCCTCCCGTGATTCTGAGCATTCTGCAGAAATCGCTGAAACCGAGGCCGACACATGATCGCGATCAGTGGAATCGTACGGCCCTCTCTCGGAAGTATCAATTGGTACGTAATCTCGTCTAGGTACCCCTTTGCTCTCCGAGATGGCGGTACTTTCCGTGTTAGCGTCTTTCGCTACGAGGTCACTGGATTTTTTTCTCGGCAGCGCTTCGACCTTGAACTCATTTTCGCTCAGCAGCTGGTCGGAGCCGGGTTTCTTCAACGAAGGGTTTGATGCAACCCCCTTCAGCCGCTGGCGTCGCGATTAGGCTACCACGAGAGTTTTCCGTCGTTTCGTAGCTGCTCGGCGTCCTTTTGTTGGGAAAAGTCAAGTTTCTGCGAGAGCTTCCCCGCTTGCGATCTCGCGAGTGTCATGCACTTGCCACAACTCGCGGACTGTCGGCACATTTCGAAATTTTTCTCTCGGCGCGGCTTCTCTGCCTCCGCGTCCTTCTCGTTTTCAGCTGTAGCTTTCCAGCTCATCGCGATTCTTTCACTATAGTGATTACTAAGTAGCTATGCAGTGGAATGCACAGTGTTTCCGCAGAGCTAATATTTACGGCGAAAGCTTGCTTAGTGCGCAGTTTCACGTTTATCACGTTGCGCGACCAGGCTCCATATAGCTACGGAAACAGTTCCATTGAGATGTATGGAGAGGAAATTTTGACACTGAATTACACAGAAAATATGCAGAGTCCTGGAAATTATTTTTAAAGTGTTCATGTACAGGTCGACTCCTTACACTACCGAAGTATCACTTTCCTCCAATGGTTTTAAAAGGTTCCCGAGAGGTCGTAATTTTGAGCAAGAAAGCTGGAGTTCTGCTTGCTGTAATTATTAACGGATAAGATCAAACGCCTCCTCTACACGCGATAACAAATGGGCGCCGCCTTTAGCTGTAACGGCGTTTGACATACAGTATATTCCATAGAACACCGCATGTACAACCGTCTAAGCTGTAGCAGCGCAATGCTAAAGCGTGTTTATTGGTAAATTATTGAGTGATTTCGACTGATTTTTTTCTGTAATATCAAAAGTTCTGTTAGTTCTGATCGCTAACATGCTTACCTTGCTCGAAAAAGGATCTCAATCGTGACGTAGCACTCACATCCAAACGGGCACCGAAGTAAACAGAAGATGAATACTCAATTCGTTAATTTTTTATTTTTGTTTAACAGAAATGTTCAGGTCGTCTCGGCAGACCATTTTGCACTCACAATAGGGCTGCTCAGTGAGTTTGGCATCGGATTGCTAATTAAAAAAAAGGAAAATGTTGATACAGTACAACCCATTCAATTAAAATGGAAGAGAAAGTATTTCCCACGAGTGAAATTACATATCCCATCTAAATATCAGATGAGGCAGTGGTTCCGTCAGAGAACAGCAATGTACAGTTGAAAGTAACACGGTCCCCGGAAAAGTTTGCTATAAACACAACAGCATCAATCGTAGGAAAAGAAAATGAAGCAAGGAAAGAGAAGCCGTGAGCAGGAAATTGGATGGTCATTTTGAAGAACACTAAAATGTTTTCTTTAATACTGCAAACCTTGAGAAATGGCCACACATCTCAATCAAAATATTTTGTTTTTACTTTAAAGAAGGTTCACTGTCATTGTTACGAAGTCTCCCATCACAAAAGGAGGGCCTCGCAGGTGAAAACCTCTGGCCAGCGTGAATCCAACCAGATGTCCTGAGCATAAAAATATCAATACGGTGGCGTTAACATACTGACTGACTAATTGTAGAAACCAATTGTTAGTTAGGAATTGTTTATGACAACGTCGCAACAGAATGTAACGCTGTCACTTGTGGGCCACCCACAAGATATTAAACGATTGAAAGCCGTGCCACCCTCGTGCGACGTCTGCCGCTGATTTTTAGCAGTAAAGCCATCAAAAACCGTCCAACCACTCCACATGTTGCACCCCCTTCCTTATTTTTATTCAGTGAAAGCTGTAATCTATGCATCTATGCACGCATTTGTAGATAGGGACTTCAATGAGAAATATGCAAACATAAGCATGGTGATAGGAACCAGGAACCTATGCAGTCCTTGCCACATGGCATGCGCAATACCACAGCTTCAAGCTTGACAAAATATTGAAATCTTATTTTCAATACCGAAATCTTCGACTTGCAAGATGACGTTCCTGACTGGCCTATTGGCGAGTGATAAAATTTACGCCCGAATCAAACGGAAAACTGCTTGCAGCACGACTAGCATTGGAAGTTTATAACTCCTTTATGGCATCTGGTTAGCTCGTTTGTGTCAAGCTGGTCAAATTCCAGGTTTCTACAAGCAAGGTGATTTAAAAACAAATATGGTCGCGTAGGTGTCTCAATTAACGTCTACAAAGTTATTAGCTTAGAAAATTGAAAGCATGGCAAATAACTGTGCGTTTGTCTCGGATACATATTTCCCTCAGCACTGTGAAAGTGGAGTGGTGTTTTGGAACGGAGTCAGCGATATCATGTTTGATGTCATAAGAAGTGCGAGTATAAAACATGGCGTCAGCTGAAGCTGTGCTCAAAAAATCCGCAGCGGCCCGCAAAAATTTTTCCAATGGTTATTTGGTTTTCAGAACTGCTGCAACCAAAGCAGATAAAAAAATGTTCCGGATACGAAATAAGCATGCAAGATGCGTGGCAATTTCCCAAGATCACACAACTCTTTTTTTTTTTAAACCTTCATCCAGTTAAATTTCAACAGTTTTCTGCCACGACAAGCCGGAAAAAGTCGTGCAGTCTGGCGAGGGAACCAAAACGGTGGGACGACAACACCGGTAGTCTGCAATGCACAGACCTAAGGGCACTACCACAATCATCGCACAGCCCGTGTACACACAAAAAACCAAAGCATTCGTACACTGGCTGCCAGAGTTATTCATTTTCACCTGCTGCAAACGCTCCCAATTTGAAGCGACGCAACACCGTAACATTTTCGGTGTACCCTAGCATATCTTTATGATGGTGCCGTCAGTTTTAGGTAAATCACCGGTAACAGGGTGTCTGCTATTTGCGATTTTCACACTTCCAGTCCTGAAAAACGCCACCTTTATGTTGCAAACACTCACCCAACCACAATCACGAGATATTCGTTTTCTTTCTTTTTTTTTTTCAAAATACTTAAAACAGGTATGGCCTACACTTAATCAGGTACTTGAATTCTGCATACCCATAGCAGCCCTCAATGTATGAGCTTGGGCTTGGAAGGCATTCGCAGCTGAAGAATGAATAACTGTGGCATTAAATAAAAATACATACCGTAACAGGTGAAATGAAGAGATCTCAATACTGCACTCATGAAAAAACGGCAGCAGCATTGAATTAGAACAGCCCTACATCCAACCAAGAACATTTTGCACGAGATTAACCCAAAGTAACTAAAACTTCCAAGGAGAAAACACAAGACAAAAAAAAACACTTCGGTAAGGAGAGATGGAGAGAGCGCCACATCGGCAGCACTCTCGGAGGCATTGTTTGGCCGAAAGAGTTAATTTCTTGGAAATCTTAATTTATTTCTGCAAAAATATGTCGCGGGTATATCCCCATCAGGGGAAATATTTGCATATATGAAATTGTATGTATGTATATATATACAAGTATTTACACGAAATGGACAATGCTAAAACTGTACAATGAGCTGCAAAGACCCTTTGGGCTGTTCGCAGCGACACAGACACACACACACTCCAGTTAACTTACACATTTCTAGCTCAACTCCTTCCCTTTTGCATTCATGGTTTCGTTGCACAGCCAATAGCTAAGCACACTTCATAATTTGTTTAATCTTCCTTTCCTTCTGCACATTCATGTGTCAGCTTGTCGCAAATAACAGTAACAGAACAGGCTTTCATTTGTGCGTGAGCTACTGTCGATACGTCCGAAGCTGCGCAAGTGCAGGTGCAAGATGGGGCAGAAGAAAATCTCTCATGCATTTCTTGCTAACAATAACTTGTTACACGCAGCAGAATCACCGTGAGATTGTGAAAGGTCAATCGTTCTTGTGCGTAGAGCGGATCAGAGTGAGCAAACGTAAAAAGCAATATGCTTTGAAATATATATATACTATACGAATTCACAGCTTTTCATGTTTGCCCTGCCCCACCTCTGCTGTGCTTGTTTTTTTCTTTTTCTGCAAGGACTGCTCCTGCCAATAAGTGAAAAAATAACATCTCATCCACATTCACAGGCCAGCTCCACAGATGCAAAACAATTATGCTCTGCCTTTCGGACGAGCATGTGTCAAGAAGTGCACGTGCTTTTTATAGCAGGTCCTTTGTAGACGCGATTGTCAGAAAAAGGGCAAAAGCAGGGGTTCAAAGCCTCAGTTCAAAATTTTTTGCGTAATTATGGCAACCCCCCTTTTAAGGTTTCACCCCAAGGTTTCACTTTTAGTGCTTGTTACAATCCCCCCAAGTACCATCAATGGCACTGCTTGTCAGCTGGCATATATTTTGTAATATAGCAATAAAAGGTTGCCCATAGCTGCTGCTGCCATATAGACAATGGTGAACCTAATTAATTAAGCAAGTGTAATTGGGCCCATATTTTTCTGGTAATAGTACCGCTTTTTTGTTTTCCAGCAATGAGGGATTCTATGCTGCAAACAACCTACTCAGTTGATCTCAAAGCACTTTTGGAACACGGTAGACTAGAAAAAAGGCAGAAAGAAAGTGTGTATAGCCAAGAAAAAAATGAAGATCATGCAACATGCAAGAGAAGACTGTTGGGGAAAACACAAGATTGCATCGATAAAACTGCAGCAGCCTAGTTTTCCCATGCGACAGGTGTGGTTTTCAGAACTGTGAATGGCCAAATTCGAAGGAAATAAAATTTTTGTGCGGGCACCCTATTCTGTTGTGACAACTCATGCACATCAAAAAGTTTTGCAATGAATAGTAAAAGCGGATAGAAACTTCAGAGGTTAATATAGTGGTACCTGGCATAGGAAGTTATCCAAAATGTAACTAGGGAAATTTCATCACCTCGAATAGGAGCAAAATATAAAAATGTGCAAAACGTACGTAAGACAAAATAAATACAATGTGCAATATTCTATTTGCAGCAGAGGTGTGGCACAGATGCACGAAGTATGAAGCAGCTAAGCCAATAATGTGCCACAAGGACTACATCGATGAAAAAGATACACTGTCCACACCACTGGAGTGCTTGAGCATTTCATCACAAAAACAAATGCGCCGCTGCTTTTACCTCTAACAATTAACTGAAAGCACAATGAACGCATTGGAGAAAAAATTTGAAGTCAAAAAAGTTTAGACTGAACAATTTCATACCCCAGAAACTAAAAGAATAAGGTATCAAAAAAGATTTAAAATTGGAGAATCTTTGCTTACACCATTTCAGAGCCCAGAAAAATGCAAGTATAAGAAAACCTGAAGCTACAAACCTGTAAGCTTTCAACATTGCTAGTATCCGCATGCAAAAATTTAAAAGTGAATGAAAGGAAGAGCTTGATTGGTGACAAAAAGCTTGCAAAGGTGACTTAGTGATGTCATGACCCCACTAAGCAATGGAGTACGTGTAAAACAGAAATTATTAGCAAAAACAATTTCTGTAACACAAAATTCCCACCAAAAAAGAGAAAACCCGTATTTGAAAATGATGCATACCACTGCCCAGTTTAACAAGCCTCAAGAGTACATGAAGCATTGACGCAACGATAAAAGAGAACGTATGAACAGATGTATGTCTTAGGAGGTCCTTCAAATTTCTTAATGTGCTGCTATGGTTTGTGAAACAACGGTGTTTCTTAACAGTTTGAAACATAAAAACGTGAAGCCAACAAGCCTGGAACACTGTTCTGCTCCTCAAAAAGTCATCAATTTGCTGCAACCTGCTAGGACTTATACTCATTGTTGAATGAAAAATGCCACTAAAGGCTTTGCGCAGATTTACTCAACTAAAATGAGCAAAAGCACTCAAATGCTGTGAAATAAGCTGATTATTTGCATTTTCCACGTGAACGCAAGAACTGCTTCCTGTACGTGAAGGTACAATTTTTGTACGAAGCTTCTGGGCCATGGCAAAAATGTATAGACCATTAACAAGTAGACACAAACTTTTACATCTTGTTTCAGCACGAAATGTTTCGTGCCAAGAAGCCAGAAAAGTCACTTTATTTTCTTACTCATGAAATATTTTATCTGCGCTTAAACCCTGGACTTTCTCTTTGAATTCTTTGTGGTACAGAAACTTTGTCTGTGGCCCAGATACTTTTGACGATGACTGTACATACAAGTTTTCGACGTACAAGATTTAAGGAGTGGTGTTGCAGCCAAGTCTTGTTGGCTTAATTTAATGTTGGCAGTGCACAATCAGGAGCAAAGTTCCATTAAATTTACTACTAAACATTTCCATTAAAAATTCTAGCTTACAGGTCACCGTGATCCAACAAAACTAATTTTCTTTTCTCCTTCCGAGGAAAAAACGCTCAGAAATATATCCAGCATGAATAAACGTTGATCTAGAAGCTCAAGGCAGTGTTTGAAGGTAACCCCAGTCCAAACTCAACTCTACTGTTGTTGCTCAAAGCCGAACAAAAATGCGTTTTTGCTATTTGCCTGGCAATCTTTAACACATTTCTGACCCATCTTGCACCTCAAGTAAGGCATAGAAAAACACACACAACGAGACAGCAGTAGAGGACCAAGGAAAGCGCAGTGCACTCGCTCAGGAACATTCAGGCCCTGGTTATTACTGCTGGTCCTAACCAGAGCTGCACCACCAAGACCACCACATTAACTATGCGCAGAGAACCAAAGGCATGTTTGGCTTGGCTCTGAACCTTCTAATTTAAAATTGTGCCAAGTTCCTCTTGACTGCCAGAAACATAGCCCCACTCTGCACCAATAAAATAACCCTAACCAGCCTATTTACAGCCCAAAGCAGTTCCTCAACGACGCAGTTTACTTTGGCACATGGATTCTTTTCTTCTCCGACAGTGGCTTGGAAATGGAGTTATTGCTTTGCTCAGCAGGCGTTTGGGCACAAGTGCAACTGCAGACTAGGAGATCATTGCAAGAAGCATAACAGCAGCAGAGACCACCAACGTTTCTTCCCTCAACAATCCGACCTCGATCCGCAGTAAACCAAAAGGCCAGTCAGGTGACCTGTTTAGCTGATGTCGCACTTTTCCAGGCTTAACAAACAAGTCACACATTTGGATAACGGACATGAAAAGAGAGCACATGAGACTCGGTGTAATTTGCTTTGTTGCAATGCTTAGAGTAAGTGCAAATGAGCATGTATATTTGTTTTGTCTGTTTCGAGTTTGTAAGAAAATTATTTGCAAGTCAATGCAGCACTTTGTGTAGACTCTTCGCAAACCCGTTATCACCAAATGCGTGCTGTTTGCTCTGTCTGAAAATCAAAGAGGCTACGAGGAATGACATGCATAAATGCATGATATCCCAAGACACAACTGTGAGAGACGGGGCATCAGAATGGAGGTTCTGTAATAATAGAATGGCACATGAAGTGTGCAACCTTACTGGCATGGGGGGCACTTTAGGAATCAATGGCTCACTCAGGAATGATTTCCAGGAATAGATGTTTAAGCTGCTGCACAGCTGGCACCTGCAATACGGCGGCAACACTGCAATTTTGAACCGGTTCCTGCATTTTCACAGGCACCTAATCTCCCTTGTGCAGGTATTACTCAGGTCAGCTGGAAGCACAAACATTTCTCTGTTTGGCTTAATGGTGGGGCATTATGGAACATACCAGAATATTTTGCACTATAAATAAGGGCCTAGCAGCGTCAGTGGTTAAACAACTAGGTCGTATCCGTCAAGGGATGTGGAATTTTGGTCACACAGTTTCGGTAGGAGAGTCAGGCACATTTGTTGCTGGCTCCTCGACATTGCCAATATTGTGCAGCTAAATGTAAGGAAGTAAAAACGTTAGTCAAAAAATGTCACGGTGTACTGCCAGCCTCGCAGCTCCTCCACTCTGATGCCTTGCAGCTTCACTCCTGTGCCCTAACCTCCGGATTGCTTTCGAAGCCCAAAACGTGGCCCGACCACCTGCCTCTGCAAGCTGAAAAGCCTTGAGCATTCCTTGCCCTGTACCCTGCCATGCATTCGCGACCTGCAACGCCCGGCAGTGGCTACGATGGGGCGGGTGATTGGTGCCCATGCTGTTGTTTACGCGCCGGCCACTGACGCCTCAGTCGCCCGCCTACCATGGCGGACGACCTCCACCAATGTCCCAGCCACCTTCTCCCCCATTGGAGGTGGGAGGATTCATTCCCTCGGGAAGTCTTCTAGTCCCCAGCCGGAGACCAACGGGGACACGGAGGTGAGATCCACACGGCACGTGAACACGGGTCCATCAGTCGTCCACTTGCAGAATGTGCACCACGTGTGTCCGCGGCGGTGGAGGCTGGCCGTCGGCGCCCGACTTTATGGATTCGTGCGCGCCCACCTCCAGTGCCTCGCCCCAGAGCTGGGTGATCTTGTCGATGGGGTTGCGACAGCCCTTGCAGCGGCACTTGGCGCAGCTGCTGCCAGCCACGTAGCACGGGCACCGCTGGCCACAGCACGTCAGCTTTCCAGGGTTCAGGCTGGCCGCGCCGCACCGGCAGCCTCGGCGTGCCGACGCTGTTGTCACAGGCCGAGAGTAGTGCAGCAACGTCGCCGTGGGTGCCGCCGCGGGTGATGGGTTGTCGCACTCCGATGTGTCCGAATCGGCGCCCGTAAGGTCCAGCACTGCGCAGAGGGGACAGGACACATTTAAGCCGATGCACAAAATTAAAGCGGTAAATTTGTAAGTACTTGAGTGTAGCCGCTGCAACTGCAGAGTGGCAAGCCATTGTGACAGAGGCACGCAATCGTGGGGTTAATTGCAGGTGGCCCAAATTAATCCGTAGCCACCTATTTACAACAAGGAAGTAAGCTAAGTAGCATTCAAAGCAAAAAAAAAAATTGAGCATGCAAGGGATCTTGGTGGTCAACATAATACTCAAAACGAAAAACAGGCCCCCCAAAAAGAAGTGGGGCAAGGGGGAATGGGTGTGGAGAAAGTAGAGAAAGATAAAGTAAATGTTCATTAAATATAGAAAAGCCGAAATAACTCAATCAATTACTCAATAAGTACTTCGGAATGAAACTGTTCACAGTTCCGTTGTACAGACAGTCCATAGTAATGCACGAAAACGTTCTTTAATGCATTTTCGAGAAAAAGTGCATGTTATATTCGTCTTAGAAAATTACACCTATAACAAGTAAAATAGCTTTAATTGCTTTCACGTATAAAAGCGGACATGTTTTTTAGAGAAAACGACAAGACGCCCGGAATTAAATTACACACCAGAACTGTTGCAGACAAAACGGAAAGTCTGGGTTTTTTTAAAGCAGTGGAACACTCAGAGAATCAACGGACCTTTTTCTAGT
The DNA here is from genome assembly GCF_048455015.1 of Haemaphysalis longicornis. Lineage (NCBI taxonomy): Eukaryota > Metazoa > Arthropoda > Arachnida > Ixodida > Ixodidae > Haemaphysalis > Haemaphysalis longicornis. The sequence continues at coordinate 175,507,679 of NW_027526295.1, forward strand.
ACCGGCCCTTCCATCGGCCGCCACGGCGAAGTAAAATCGGCAGTCAAACAGGCACCCCCTCAAAAAAAAAAAATTGTGGTTGATTCTTCTGGCATAGGAATCGGTAAAACACGAAAGTGAAATGTGCAGTGAAATCTGCAGCTGAGCATTATTTGCGGGCCGACGGCTGTCTTGTGGGTGTTATTGGCTACGTCCTGCAGGCGGGTGGCTTCGTACTGGCGTCATTTCCGTGACGGATATGACGTCAGTGAAATCTGGGTGTATCCCGGCATAAAACACGTTCATGTTAATATACAAAACCCGAAAACGAACAACCCCAACTATAACGTACTCTCTATAGTTCTAAAGGTTGCTTCCCCGCAAGAACACTTTGTGTGAAGGGGTGCACCCTTCACAGGCCGCTTGCTTCCTTGTTCTGGCGTCACTTCCGTGACGGATATGACGTACCTCAAATGTTTGTGTATCCCGGAATAAAACACTTTCGTGTTAAAAAAGTTTCGGTGTAAAAAAAAAAAAAAACTCGTGCACGAAACATCCTCGTCGCTTAACCTTCCTCCTCCCCCACCCACCGTTCCTTCCACATGAAGGCCACGGAAGCAGGGCGAAGCGCCTCCTCCTTGCTTTTTTTACATTCCCTATGTGCTCGCAGCGTGGTCAGCTTCAAAAGTGTTCGCCACTTTCCTTTGTGAGCGGCGTGCGTGCGTGCGTGCGTGAGTGAGTGTGTGTGTGTGTGTGTGTGTGTGTGTGTGTGCGTGTGTGTGTGTTGTGTGTGTGTGTGTGTGTGTGTGTCCGTACGAACTAATCGCGAGCAGATGAACAAGCCGAGATAAAAAGGTGCAGCGCTAAAAAGCAGAACACACTCTCCAAGTGGCGCGCTGGACACACTATTCCACTCCCTCTGTGAGTGTCCGCGGGTACGCGCGACCCCTTCCCCCTTTCCCCTCCTCCTCTCACTGGGAGCAGGCTCTGGGGAGCTCTGACCCCGCAACGCAAGAAGCCGTTACGGACAGAGCCCTGGACGTCGCGGGGGCGCTTTGGGCCTCCGCCAGCCCCCTACCCTGAACCCTATGCAAAATAAAGTAGCTGTACTACTACTACTCTCCAAGCAGCAAGCGAGAATGCGTTCGTTTGTATACTCCCCTTAGCGACTGCCGAGAATGGCGGACAGCAGCGCGCGCATGCGCATATATCACCACTGACATCTACCATACAACTGGAAAAAGGCCCATTGCCGGAGCCCTCTGTTCATCGTCCATGCCTCTTCGCTGGCGACAGCGACTGAGGGCCCCGGGCGGTAGTGTATTAAAATTTTCTCGTTTGCAGATGCCGCCCACCGTATTGAGTTACGCATGCCGCGTAGCTCATCGTAGCTTCCCCGTGGCTCCATGCCATCTTCTACTTTAATCGAATAAGCTCTAATCCTCCAGCACGCAAAGCGTTTGGCTCCAGAGGCAACTCCATAACCGCGGAGATGTTAATATTCGTCGGTATCCGAGACATTCCGCAGCAGAAGCCGCCGATCCACTTCCCGAAGTCATTCCAGCAGACGGCAGGTTCAACAAAACCGCCGTGAAATAAGTTTCAACAGTCCCATATTTGTCTGCTACGATAAAACCACACACCTACAGAGTTCCATTGATCTAATTCACTCAGAAAAATGTTGTCACTAACTAAACGCACCCAGTGACACTGTAGCCCAGTGCTACGGCCCCGGTTCGATCAAACGTTCGTTTTATCGAACGGGCGAGCCGGTGCCCAGGGGCGGTATTCTCGTGCTCTGTCTGTTTTGTGTCAGTTTCAAAAGTGTCCGTTTTGAGCAAGCCCTGATTGGCTAAAAGCGAACACCCGGGTGTGACGCCATGCAAGCACTGCGGAGCTACGAGCCGCGGCTCCTCGGAGCAGACGATTTGGGGAGACGATTTTTCGTCGCCTTGTTGTTGGTTCGCTGGCGGAACAATAATCACATAAAAGATAGTTTAAAATAGGCCTAGTCGTTTAAAATGTGTTTAGAAGAACAGCTGCGCAAAAGTAAACCAAAAGCCCGCCTACAACTGGAAGTACGTCACAATAAAACGGACGCAAAACGGACGTTTTCAAAACAGACAAACACGAGAATACCGGCCCAGGTCAGAAAGGCAAATAGAAATAATACAAGCCGTTCAAGTCCAATCCAAGTCCAATCCATTGGGGTGTGCATGCGAGCACGCCCATCACGCGAGGAGAACACGGAAGCCTCATAAAAAAAAAAAAAAAAACACGAATAAAGAAGGGTGATTTTCGGTATAAACAGCGAGCGAAAATAGCGGGAAAAGCATTATACGTTTGCCAATGTAAACACACCATTAGCACGCGCTTCCTTAAATTACAAACAACTTATATTTGGCGTGCAGGTCTGGTCACTCCGCGTAGGACGGAGCTCGCGAGGCAGCGCTCTCGGTGAGGAGTCACAACAGGGCCGCAAAGGGCGCACTTTTTCCCCGCGAATATTCTCCCTCCGTGCAGCCTTTCAATCTTCGCGACCTCGATCATGGCCCGGTATCAGCGCACGAGGAACTGAACGTAAGCGTTGACTTTGCCTGTCACGGGGTTGCTCGTGATCCGCTCACGAACGCAAGCCGTAATCCCATAATCTATAGCCCGCTGAAAATGTGAAACTTTCAGACTATAACCAAAATAAACCCCGGACATGGCAGGCAAGAAGTTAGTCATGGCCTTGCAATGCAAGCGAACGGAGTCAACAAGCGAGGTCTATTTGCGTCTGCGAACTGAAGTTTACTAAATTAAAGTTATGTTGCTCTCACGGGAATGTCATTCTGTCTGACTTCGATGAGACAGCGATAACAGCAGCAACGACAGATATACAAGTTTTCTTTATTTCTTTTTTTGTGTGTATGGTGCGCCAGAAGTATACGCGTAATGTTGATGGTTTTCTGTTACCGTTTCAATAAAAGTCAGTTTACCAGCGGTGAGATCGAGGAGCATTCATAGCGAGACGAACTGGCGCCAAGTCTTCTCGAGGCCCACGCGGCGAACACCAGAGCTTCGCATTACTTCAGAGCAACTTTTGCAGGTATGGAGTGCTGCCTGCTCAGGAAGTAACCACCATCCCGGGTACCTAAGAGGATAAACTAGATGGGTGCAACCATGCCAGGAAGACTCTTTGGGACGCAAACGGCACTCCCTCACCAGAGAAGGAACTGGCCACCCTGGTGCAATAACTGCCCCCTCCCCCTCCCTGATTGACCAACCCAACCCTCGGCCCTCCTCAGCAGCTGCAGAACACCTGACTCCGGCGGTGGTCAGGCCAGCGATAGAGCAGAGGGTGCTAAGAATCTCTGGGTGCGTACAGGACGTCAATGGAACTTGACCCTGGCAACGTTCAACGCACGCGCCCTGTCTTAGAGAGGGAAGCACATGTACTACTAGAGGAGCTATCGGACATTAAGTGGGATATTATAGGGTTAAGCGAAGTTAGAACAACAGGGCAAGGCTTCATGGAACTGACTAGCAGACACTATGTGTGCTACTGAGGACACCAAGAAAAGAAAGAGCACGGAGAGAAATATCAGGAACCATGGAAGGTTTCTGTAGCATCAACGAAAGAGTCGCGATAGCAGTAATCAAGCTAAACAAGTGATACAGGCTAAAGATAGTACAAGCCTATGCGCCAACAGCTATCTACGATGACGAGGCCGTAAACAGTTTTTGCGACGACGAATCAGCAATGAACGAAACAGCACACTTCACGATTATACAGGGAGACTAACGCAAAAGTAGGTCAGAAGCAAACGGGAGAAAGGTCAGCGGGAAAATTAAAATAGGCATCAAGCAACAGTCGATACTCGAGGAGATACACGGTGGGATTTTCGGAGAGAAGTACAAGCCGAGGTTAATGAATACATTCTTCTGCAAACGAAAGACTAGGAAATGAGCATGGAAAGGTGCTAACGGTAAAACAAGAGACTAAAGTAGCTTCATTCTAAGTGACAACCCAGGTATTGTGCAGGACGTGGATGTGAAGAAAGATTCGGAGCAGCGATCATAGGATACGGTCAGGTGCGAAGTAAGGCTGAATCCCAAAATAGAGTTAAGGAAACTGTGTGAAAAGTAAGAAACCCAGCATGGAGTAGCCACGAAGCACGACTTTAAAATAACCCTGCAAAACAAATGCGCGCTTTTAACCGCGCAGAACGAGGATAGTGTAGACATGCTAAACGAAAACCTAACAACGGCACTCACAGAATAAGCAGCAGCTATGGAAATAGTAGCCAGTAGGAAACAAACTTAGAAAACAAAGGAGCTAATTGCAATACGTAAGAATATGAAAGTGTCGAGTACGGCGGGTCAAATTGAATTATCCCAGCTATCGAAATTGAAACGAACGAAAGAAGCAAAATGAACGACATTCGAACGTACAACATGGCAGTGAGCACATCCTTTTCTCCTGCTACAGTGCTCTAACCTCTAGAGCACTGTACTCCTGCCCCGCTGCCCAGCAGTCTCCTCATTACCCTAACCCCCCTCCTCCGAACTGGCGAGTGTGGTTGGCGTCGGCGGCCCTCGTCGACCAGCGAGCCATGATTCTTCTTGCGGAAGAGTACGATGCATAGGTCTTAATCTGACCAGAAATAAAGTTTTTTCTCTCTCTCTCTCTGGCAGTGATCGAGGAAACGCTCGGAAATGGAAGGAAGCTTAAGTAAAAGAGTTTAGCTATTGGCAAAGACAATGTATGCACTTAGAGACGAGCAGTTACACATAACATGGACCAGATAATAAAAGCAGCGGAACGATCTTACCTCATGCTATACGCCAGTGACGTCAGACCAAGGGAAACTACTAAGTGTAAAGGCGATGTCCCACGCGATGTCCCACTTCGCGATGTCCCACTAGGAGCCAAAGACGAGGTAGAAAAAGCTCTCACGGGCATGAAAAGAGGAAAAGGTGCAGATGACGACGGCATAACAGTGGATCTTTTAAAGGAGGGAGGAGATACCACACGGGAAAAGCTTGGCGCACTATTTTTCAGAATGCTTAAGCCATGCTGACAAAATAAAAGTTTGCTTTATTTGAAATATTTGGCGTTTTACAGTGCCCCCGTGCTGGTCCTGAAGCAAACGATGCTTTATTCGCTTAGAAATTAATGAATTAAACGTTTGATTACCCCACCAAACCGTGCGTTTCGTGACGTCTACGATGACGTAACAAGGACAGGTCTTCAAACGAACGTTAGTGCGCTGTTTACTATGCAGCGGACTGCGGAGCGCCTCAGTCCTCCTAGAGGGCGCCACTTTACTGCGTGGGACCGTTGTCTGCCTATGCTTCGTTTCTGACCGTATTGGCATCTGGCTTGTTTTTGTTACGGTAGTTAGTAATCCTTTCGTGAAACATGGCGTTTGCTCGACAAGCAGGGTCACGTAAAACAATGTCGCTTACGCCAATCGGCCTTTGTCGTGTGAGACAACCCCAGAGCGCCAGACTGCTGTGCAGCTATAACAAGCTTAGTGCGCGTAGTACCAACAGCAGTACCCATCGGCACTTCTATGCTTACGTGTACTTTCGTAACTTACACTGTTTACGCAACCATTCTTACTGCTATAAAAAGAATGTGCCTACATTTAAGCGAAAATAGCTCGTTCTGCAAGCTTATAAGCCCTGCCAAACTTGGGTTTGCTTTAGCCGACCTCAGCCAATCGCACAGCTGTGCCTGTTACGTCATAGGTTCTAGTACGGGAAATGTACTGGTGAGTCGCATGGCTATTCACTTTTCTTGTAATTATATAGCTTATTTGAGCGACGTTTACGTTAAGAGTGGTGTCAGCTAGTATGATTCTAGCGAGGCACTTTCGAATGAACCAAACTTGTGTTGTCTGCATGGCCCCTTTAAGGCTTTCTCCTCAAAAATACAACGTGCCTTGTTTTTTTTTAATCCACTTCTGTTTAGCGCTATTTGCCCCAGCTGGCCTTGCGGCAAAAAATCCAACCATCATCATCATCCTTCTCCTCGTCCTCAAAAATACAATCGCTGCTTATCCACACTTGTGTCTACACATTCCTGAAATGCATTCAGGAGGGATTGATTTCAAGATATAGCTTACCATGTGCGTCTGGAACATCACCCGCCCCAGGCTTATACCCCCACATGTGCACAATGTTATGCTCGGAATTTTTTTCTCCTTATTAAGACAACGTGTAATTACGATTCAGCAGAAGGGGCACACCGAAGACGTACACGCCCATCAGCCTACTCCCAGATGTATAAGGCTCCTGCGCTGGAGGTTTGGCGACATGCAGCGCCCCTAGCGGCCGACGCCCCTGGGTACTAGAAAAGCAGACGAACCTCATCGCCCTCCATGTGTTCATGTGTTTTCAATTATAAGCCAGAGCGAAAGTTAGTTGTACTTAATTTAATCACATTGTGGTGCATTTAAGTGACTGCATACTGAATAAAATGCCCTTAAAGTAGTTGCAGAGCCTCAAGAAAATAATATCCGCTACAACAAGCCGATTTCTCGGCTTTCTTTTAACCGAGCTGTCGCGATCTTAGCGACGTTGTGCAGTATTCCCAAGTCTAACTTCCTGACGACTCTTTCCGTTCTTTCTTCTGGCGTACCGTTGACAAACAGTTCGCGCGTATACCATAAACGCTGCTCATCCTGAGGTAACTGTAAAGGGTTGCTTCAGCGGGAGCATATGCAAGACGACGCGAGAAGCGCAGCCTACTCAGCTGACAGCGCTGGTCAGGCACCGCCTTGAAAACTAGTGGAAATTTTATTTTGTATTTTCGCAAACTAAATGATTCTTGCTTAACATTTTACGCCATACGATTTACGAACGGCAGGATACATGCATACTAGCGAGTATGTGAGGCAATAGCGTCAAATAAACAAATTAAGCGCAATTAAAGGACGCAAAACAAGCATCAAAACACATGTTCGCTACTGCGGAGATGTGTAATTCTATATTTACATAACATAACACAGCCACATACACGGTGCGCGGCCCAAATATTTACACGCGATCGTCACTGACTGTGTCGGTTATATCTACTGCAGGGTCGGCAACCTACAGCCTGCGGGTCGAATGTGGCCCGCGGGGCTGTATTATGCGGCCCCCAGCACGCCGTCAGAACCTCCACCCCTCTCGCTAAAAATCTGAACGCTGACACGCCAGTTTTGACCTTAAACAGTGTTTGACGCTGAGACAAGGACAGAAAATTGATCGCTTCCATCTGCATTGTTCCCCATATTCACACTTTGCCAGATTATTGACAAATATTATTGGCAATCCGCTGAACTTTTTCTCTTTGCCTTCAACGCCCCCCCCCCCCCCCTCCCCCTCTTACCTGATTGGCCATCCAGCCCTCCGCCGTGCCGACTTCATGCAACTCGGAACTACACCTGAATACGATGCCGATTCTCATTCTAGTCTGTAAGTGCAAACTGGGGATATATGATGCAAGAGCATAATTAAATAAAGTGAGAGCAAACTCATTTCGCCCGGCCACTTTGTTTTACGGCCACTACTTTCGGAATCAGAAAACAGATTTCACGCTTCTGACGCTCGCTGCATTTTGTCACTAAGCCACGCAATGAAACGGCAATCTAGCGCTGCACCATGTAGTCGTAACGGCGACGCAAAGCAGCAGTGTTTAATGAAAGTACACGCATAGTGCGCATGCACGTACGCAAAAGCGCGGGGCACCGCTGCAGACGAGCCTGCAGTCCGCCGGACTCGCAAACGTTTACTTGGGGAGCACTCGTCAAGCACTCCCAAATAATGAAAACCTTTGTCACTGAAAAGAAGAATATACAACGAATGCATCCTGCCGGCCATTACATATGAAGCGGAAACTTGGCGCCTTACTAAACAACTTGAAAGGAAACTTAGGTCGGCTCAACAGGCCAGGGAACACTGTTAGGAGTAACACTGAGGGACAAGAAACGAGCTACCTGGATCAGAGAACAAACTAAAGTTGACGATATCATAGTTCAAGTAAAGGAGAAGGAATGGACTTTATGTAGTTTGACGAAATGACAACCGGTGAACCACCAAGGTGATTGAATGGATACCAAGACATGGGTCTAGAAGAAGGGGAAGAGCGATAACTCGATGGAGAGACGAAATAAATAAATTCCGAGGCTAACAATGGACTCGAACAGCGCGGGAGAGGAGCGTTTGGATGTCGATGGAGGAGGCCTTCGTCCTGCAGTGGACCTATAGTTCATACCACAAGCTAGGTGCAGCACTGTGGAGGCTACATTGTAGTCAACAGTGCGCCCACTGAGGGCGCCTAACTCGCTGTGAAGGGGGTCCTGAAAGGACATTCCCTTCTCCCCTCTCGGCAAGTGGAACCGCAAGGCCCCGGCGCCTTTTGTCGCTTCCTTCGCGGTGAGTTAGGCGCCCTGAAGGGGCGGGCTGTTGACAACAATGTAGCCTCCACGGTGCTGTACCTAGCTTGTGGAATGCTATAGTAGGCTGTTGGTGACGACGATGATGATAGTAAGCGCTTGTACTGTGTAGTTCTCGCTTTCGGCTTGTGTTCTTTTAAGCTTCCATTTCAATATAACGATAACAGTTTCATTATGCTTATTTACCATCCCCCAAGTCGCAGCAGCTCTAACCAGCTAGCCAAAGCGGAAAAATGTGCAACTAGAAAATAAAGAAAGGGAACTCCACGCCTTCAGCTTTACGTGAAGCCAAATCTACAAGTCATCGCCGTGAACTGTCATCAGATGCGAGCTTGACGAAAGCAAAAATATGTCCGAGCCATATTTTCAGAGTTGGCGCGCGATGGCGGACGTTCCCCGCGGTGCGACTCGGCCGCTGGCGCAGGATGGTGCAGATGAACGAGCCTGAGAAAAAAATGTTCAGCGCAAAATGACGCGAATGCCGCCACAGTTCCGCCCCTGCTGTTATCACGCGTCGCCTCTGCAGATGCTCGCGCCTTCGCTAACGAGGACCCGAAGGAGAAGGCACGATTGCGATAAAGGTGACAGCACCACACGCAGAAAAACTGCACGCTACAGTAAAATACGGTTGCTGATTTTCTTCATTGTGAAGTTCTTTATTGCGAAGAAGAAGTCACGAGAAAGCTCTTAATGCAACGTATTTCCTCACAAAATGTACCTAGCAATGCACTCACTGCGCGACGTAAGCCTTTCACTACATGTATGCTCCCTTGGTATCAATTTTGCGCACGGCCTTGCGCACATAGGGACTCCCTCGGTAAAGCTTATACCACTGCCGCCAAAAAGTTACGCGAATGCTGCCGCATTCCGAAGCGTGGGCTTTGGAAGTATATTTCAACGTACGGGGAAGGGGGGAGAGAAGAGTAATCCTACCCTCTGCGCGGCACCCGAAATGCGCGCCTTCACAAGTGATGCAACCGACATCGTTGATATAGTTATGGGAAGGAAATGATTTAACACCCCCTGTGCAGGAACACTGTGTCAGTAAAAAAGTTACAAGAAAAGAAACAAAGATTGATTTGATGATTTGATTGATAGTAGGGTTTAACGCGCCGACGCAACGCAGGCGATGAGGCGCGCCGTAGTGGAGGGCTCCGGATTATTTCGACCACCTAGGGATCTTTAACGTGCGCGGAAATCTCGTACACACGGGCGTTTTTGCTTTTCGCCTCCATCAAAGAAACAAAGAGAATCGGGAATTAAATAACAACTATTCTTGGCAGACGGGTCGTATGTTCTGGCAAAATTGAGCTTCGCGGTTTGGACCACACGAAAGCGAAGCTTTCGTGTCCTCCCTGCTGGCGTCTGTAACGCGTATACGTCCTGAAGGAAAGCCAACTTTCTCTGGCGATGATGATGATTGCGAGTGAAGTGCAGCAAAATTAAAACGCTTCCCTGCGAAGCTCACCGACAGCTCCGTTACGCCACCCCCCCCCCCTCCCTCCCCCCTATCAGATTCGCAGACGGCGGTACGGAACTTCTCCACAGGTATTATTTCCACACCCGCAGTTAAATTCAAAGATGTGATCCTCCGTTGGATTGGTCGGCCGATGTCGAAACGATGACCCGATGCAACGATGGCTGGCTGGCTGGTGGTCGACGGCACGTGGCAAACGTTGAGTTACTCCATATGTACACTTTATTTACACTACGTATTTACAACTTTCAAGGCTCATGATCGCATAAAAGAGGTCGGCAAAGCCCGCGTCGAGCGGGGCTCACCGCTCTCTCTCCTCTCGTTTCCAAAACATCAAACTCTCGGTTTTACCACCAAAACCCCGCCCACAACAGGGACGTCACAATTTCAGAGTGAGGATGGTCCATCGATTAGCCCACACTAGACCACACCTCTCTCACGCTCTTACAGAAACCCGGAGGTATACCGCAAAACAAACATAACCCACATGAAAATCACCCAACCAAAAGCAAACCTAGCGCCGGCCATGGGTTGTCGAGCGGTTCGTCTTAAACTATTGTCCATACCGTGCGCGTCTATAATTATGCCCCACGCCGCCAAAATTCCTTTCCTTTGGAAACACGTGGAGCGCCTAACAAAGCCTGGTCGCTTACCAATTAACGCATCCCTGCCACCAAGTCGCCAGGATTAGACGTGCGACAAACGGAAACTTCGCCCAGTAGCTTTGAGCAGTGCAACTGCCGTAGACAGAACGTCTGGTGCCCTCTTCCTATGTTTGACCCCTTGACTGACTTTCAGCACCCGTCCGCTTCCGACTTTCTCGTGGCGGTAATTGCGGTCGTCAAAATGTCAACGGTTTTCCTCCTCCAGTTTTCCAAACGAATTAGAGGAAAGCCTCATTCAAAAGCTTACATCGCTTTTAACTGTTGTGGGGTGACCGACGCATTTGCATAAGCCCCCTCCGGGCCCGCTCGTCGTGTGAACACAAAAGCGCGGCGAACAAAAAAGAACCTTCCGCGGTTCCTCCTGACGCCCCTCGCGCCCAAATCAGCTCGGCCCGCGTGAAACAAACACAATAAAGGCAAACAACACGCTATACCTAACGAACGATAATCTAGTTTCCGGGCGGTATTAAATTAAGTGAGGTGCGCGAACTTAACACCCGCCTTCAAAATTCTTTCAAAAAATCCCCCCGACCAACCCGTGTCACTAGTATGAACTCCGGCCCATACTGGTATAGGCGCTAATGAGGCGGCACGTGAACATGCGTGAGCTGCGGTTCTCCGGGCTCCCGCTTCTTTTACACGCATGCACGACGTCCCTGAGCTCAGCCGGTCAGCCCTTCTTACTTATGGGGACATTGCACAACACTACCGCCTCCTTCGCAGAAGTTAGCACCTCCTCATCCATCACTGACACCGCAGGCCGCGACATATGGCGCCTGCTGCAGACACACACTTTCCCCCATAGACAACAACTCGTACACTCACACCCACATCAATTCTCTCTCCCTCTCTCTCTTTCTCTCCCCCCCCCACCCCTCCACTGCCCTTCATGCGGCGCATTGGACTCTCACTATCAATCCTTATGTGAATTTCCAAATGCCCCCTTTACCCCCTCCCTACTCCTTCCCACTGGGAGCAGGCCCTGGGAAGCTCCGATCTAGCCGCCCAGAAGGTGGCGACCACTCGGGCCGTGATAGTCGGAGGTCCTGTGGATTTCCGCCACCCCCCTCCCTGAGCCCTATGGTGTCAATAAATTGTCCCCCCCTCCCGAGGTTTATGTGCAGGAGAGGAAGAAGGTGACGCAAGCGTGCGACAGCGCAACGTAAATATGCCTACCGTAATGTTGTGAGGTGAACATTGGCAGCCGTTACCCGCAGGCCGACGTACGATGAATATTGCGTTGCTCTGGGTGCCGTAAGGCACGTTAGCCACGTACAAGACGTTACACCAAACTTCCCTTTTGAGGTTTCGGACCGTAAACTTAACGTCACATCTTGGGGCTTAACACCTCAAACCGGCACCACTCAGAAAAAGTGCTCCCTGAACGCTGAACAGCAGGTACAAATTCGCTCAGTACACCCCAAAACCAAACGTTAGGCCTACGGAGTGCACACCTGATAGTTGCTGCGGGTGTTCTAGAAGAAGGGGGTGCGTACCCCCAGAGTAGCATATGCACGCAGCGTGGGATTGGCCAACCAAAGCAATCCATCACGAGAAAGCTTCGCGTTTAACCATCGTCATCTTAAGACGCAGGGGTGCATGATTTTTTTATTCGCTTTTGTCTTTTTTTCAGAGCTATGATTTGTCTAATCGTGCCGAAACCAGATGGAGGGGTGTGGAGGGGGCTCGAGCCACCACAAGTGCGCTTTACTGCTGTTAGGATAAGAAGCGCGCCATTTCAGAGGATCGTCATCACGAGCGTCTACAGCATCTACAGTATCCACAACCGTGGGGCAGTGAACGCGTTAACAAACCAGCGTTCGCCCATTCTGCAAAACTGCAGCCAATCTGAAAGCCCTTTTTCCGTGACATCATCGCCACTCTCTTATAACGATCGTAGCCCAATACCTCCCAGCCGTTAACTCGCGACTACGACGGCAGCAAACGTTATCAACGTAATTCCGCTCTCGCAGCCAGTCGAGTTTGCCCAATGAGAGCGTTTTAGCATATTGTTACCGTGTTTGCGGTACCGCCGCAGTTGTGCAGGTAGCGACATCTGATGAATTAGTCTCAAGGCAGATTACTCGTAATTTTGTTGCTCATATCTATTTGCTTTCGTTTACAGTAGCTTGAATGTTCCACTTTTCTGACGAAGCGTTCACAATAACACTAGTTGATTTGAGAATACTGTATTCATCACCTGTAGAGCCATCGTTAGAGGCGATGGTAGAGCTTTAAAAAGAAAACATGTTGGTGGCGCCATCTACTGAGTACAGTTGGAATCACGGGAAACTAGAATTTACGCCCGCGCTAAATATTTCGGCAATACATGAGCAAAATATGTTGTAGAAATTACTCGACAACCTACGCTACCTTTCCCAGCACAATGTTGGAAGTCTGAAAGCACTTTGCGAGCACAGAAACTTATCTGAACTAGTTGAGGCGGGCGAGGCTTAGCCCGAGTAGGGGCGCCCATTTTGCTCGCCGATCTAAGAAAAAATAGGCGTTTATCATGCTCCTGAGCATCATGTAAAAGGAAAAACGTAATAAACAACGAACTAATAACACTTTTATAGGCTGTACCAAGCATCAAGCGCCGAGCGCACTGCATTTGCTGTAATAAATACGCCAGGGTACACTTCGTCTGCACAGGAAGCTCGCTGGCGACGGTAAAGCCTGTGCCGGTAAGTTATCGTTCGCGGTAACCCTCGCGCATGCGCAGTCGACTCCCGCAAACACGGTAGGCGGTAACGCAAACACGGTAATGCTATGCAAAAAATCTCGAACCGGTCACCTCTAGAGAAATGCGTGGGTTCGTTCGTGCATTTTTTTTTTTTTTTTTACTAAGACGAGCTGTACATTTATAACGAGCTTCGCTTCGCAGCACCATTTGCAAAATGGCCCGAGCGCTGGCGGAGGAGCAGTAAGCCATTCCGGCAACACTGTTCACCGTCATCATAAAGGAAGCGAGAACAGCGAAAAAGCAGCAAACGCAGAGCAGTTAACGTACGCCGCGGCGTAATGATGGCATGCGCTTCTCATAAAGTTGTTTTTCCCATAACTGGCTTGGAACTTACCCTTGCTGCTCTTCCTTTTTTTAAAGAGCAGCGTATTTCGGACTTTTATTCGACGAGGTATTCGACTGACAGACCGTACGAGATCCTATAATTTCAGCGTAGAATACCGTCGTCTGGGATGACGAACAGCAGCAAACGAATGTAGGATTTGTTACCAAGAACGAATAGCCTTACCGCTGCCAACTCGTTTAGTCGTTGAGTCGTAATTGTGTTTATTCGCTGCGTCCTTGCCCCATCGTAGTTGCGGCTGGCCGCTATGAACGGAGTTCAACGGACTATGCGGGGCCTGTTCTTCGCCGAGTGCTTACATTGCGGCTATTCAAACTTTTTAAACCATTTGCGGAAACGACGAAAGCATATATACTTAAGAACACTGCTCTTGACTCCACGAAATATTCCGAACAAAATTCCGTTGCATTGCAGACTAGTAAAATATTGTCCCTCATCTCTTGATTGCTGCGATCCATCTTTTTTCCGCCTGTATGCCAGTTGGAAACACTTGATAGTACACATGAAAATAAGTTATGGAGGTTATTAAACATGCGATGCATTTTCCACCTCTATCACTTATATAAGCAGTACAATTCGTGCATTGCGTCAGGAGGTCCGTATTTAAAGGTGTTGTGCCACCAAATTTTAAGTCTGTAAAAAGCCTGCTGTAGGCTTCCTCTGCATGCAACGACCCTCAACACGAAGTGCTGGGTACAGAAAGCGCTTAATATATATTTTAATTCGCTTCTAAAAATTACCTAAATGCTCTTCTGGAAATCGGGACCCATCGCTAGCGCCACTAACCATGACGTCAGTGAATTGCCAGCGCAGCAAAGTTTGTGACGTCACACAACGCTAGCGACTCGAGCGACGTGAACGTGAACTCCAGTTACCACAGTTTGTTTGGTCGCTTGGTCGTATCGACACACTATACCGATACGACGGCGACGACGACGCGACGCCGACGAGTCGTTAAAACACCGGCCAACTGCCGAATTGCCAGACCGCGTTGTCACACCACGCCGACGGCGACACAAACACGTCGGCCGATGGAAAGTCGCCGTAGTGTGACTGACTCGCCGACCGAAGACGCCAACAAAACCGGTCGCCTGACTGGTCGCACGACGCGTCGTCAATCGACCGAGAAGCGAAAACTACGCCCCGACAACATTCGTGCCGCAATGAACGCGGCTCTATTTTGTTAGTTTCTGGAGGGTAATAAACTCAGTAAGTTCCATGAAGCCCATACAACTCAACACTAGCGCTAATGCGATCCGTATTTTGGCGTTCGACGCTTCGGCCGTGCTCTTCGGCGACGCCGCTACCCCGGAATGCGTGTGCGATCGGCTCGCCTGTAGAAAATATAAGGTCAGTTTCGTGCAGAAGCACAGTTACGTAGGGTAATTTGGGTGATAAGAGATCAGTATCGGCAAAGGTTTTTAACGTAAAACGTAAAACCAAAGTACGGCAAGCACTATCCCTTCAGTGCAAAATCGCAGTCGCAGCCGGGCACACTTATTTTTGCGAGCGCTTTCGCAGAAGAGCAGAGTTGATGGCGATAAGCTGTCGCGGGGGCTTCGCGGAACCTTGCTGCGCAAGCGCTATTTAAAAAATGTGAGTTTACAAGCCAGGAATTCTGTAAACTAGCTAGTAAACACCAACGCAGGACTCCAAGGATGGGCCTCCATCTAGTATACCGGCTATATCGCGGAGTCGAATCGTTTGTTCGCTGGCTCAGTGGTCTCGCGCGTTCCGCCCATCCGGTCAACGTTGCCGGTTCGATTCGCGGCGGGGGCGGCTTTTTTTTTTTTAGCGTTTTTTTAGCATTTTTATGGTTTGCACATCCATGGTTTTCATTTGTCTGCATCCGAGGATGCAGACAAAGAATCCGCGTCGGAGCTGTCGCGGCTTGACGTGACGAGTCGGCGTGTTTACTTCCGTGGTGAAGCACGTATGTGGGGGAGCAGACGCCGCAGTAAAGTCGCAACGTACCGCAGCGCCGCCGTGGCAGAGCCTCCTCGCAACTCTGTGACGTCACTGCTTGAATCGGCGCCCAGAAACCGAAACCGAATCCTGTTCACATGAATCGTGCGATCATAAATTTTTCACTCAGAATATGTGCGTGTGAGAGCATGTATCATGCTTTCTAACGAATTATAAAACGTGTGCAACAAAGAATGCACAAGCAACAAATTTGGTGGCACAACACCTTTAACATCGAGATTTACAGGAACGCAGGATTCCGATTCAGTTCGAGTACAGCGTGGTCGCTGCAGGGTACGCGCCGTTAACACCACGAGAGAACGAAATTCGCATAATGTAAATACAAAAAAAAAAAAAAAACCTCCTAGACTGCATTCCCGATCTACTGCCGTTGAAATGTCAAAACAAGCGAACACGCCTGCAGGCTCGAATTTTTTGGCTGCCCCAACACAACCCTCCTGCCTGAATGTTCGAAACCTCGGCAGTGATGATCCGCACTTGAAAGTGTACCATAAAACTGTTATCAAATAAAAAAAAAAAAGGGAGGGGGGGAGGGGGGGGGGGGGGGAAGCCGGGCGCATTTGCGGTTCACAGATGTTGGAACATCCATCGGCGCGGGCAGAGCGAAGCACGAATGCGGCTCGAATTCGCCTGCACCGAAACCACTCTGCTGCCTAAATGCATTCGGCGCTAATAACGGTGGCAGTCGTGACCGGCCCGTGAAACGCAGCTCTTAAAATAGTGTATAAAAAAGTCGCATTGCCTTGGAGATTGTCAAATTAAAACTGGAGACGGACGTACGCGTCGTACGTACCCTGCGCCCAGCAACACTGCACGTAAACGTACCGCTTCCAAGAGGTACTCAGCAGTGCGTGGGCATCGCGCCTTACAATCGCACCGCGTCTTAAGGCCGATGCGTGGGCATCGGCCTTACATCGCGCCGACCACTAGCAGCGTATACAAAATAACCAAAAATTTCTTTATGACACTGCAGAATGGTGAAGAGGTGAACCAAAAACGCGGAACCGCCAGGGCGTTCCTGCGCGACGCTTCCTTTATCATGGCGTCGTCGCGTTAACCACCAGCGCTGCCACCATTGACTGTTCAGTGTGGCCCTCCTTTTTGCAAAGGGTCTATTAAAGGGTATTGAAGTCTGAACGTCATACACACAACCCACTTTCCTGAAGCATTAACCCCAATCGTTTTACTTTACAGAAGACATTTCCGTTTCACCTGCGATACAAAGTCACCATGCGGATATGCCAAGCACACACCGCGTCACGAATCCTGCGGGCGCCCACAGACACGTGGCACTGAAGTTTGCCGCCCCAGCAGCAGCGCCGTTTTACACATGGCGTAATTTTTCGTACAAAATATCCCTCACGCCTCGCTGCCTCTGTCAACAGAGTTCAATCTGCGTAAAAGTCACCGGCCCGCTTGAGTTATCAACGACCACTGTTATCACGCGCCAAGCTTCTACCAACGCCCACAAAAAGAACGCCCCTATAGGGTGGCAAGGTAATTTATTCATTTATTTTTATTTGTTTTGAAAAGAACTGCAAGGCTTGATAGCAGGCCTTAGGCAGGAGTGGGCATTCGGAATGAAGGCGTCTAGGGCGACACAGTATAATGGTTTGTCAAAGTAGAGAATATTACACGGGGTCAGGGCGGATTTCGTAGCCGGTCAATCAGGACGTAAATCAGAACAGGAAAGGAAACATCGATACGCCCTTTACAATTTTTTTTTTTCTTCTCGGCGTGTCTTACAACGAGGGACCTCACTGCAGGCGCGCAAAACGTTGGCACGCAGCGTCCGAAACTGCTTGATTACGGATAAAAAAATCGCCTTTGTTTATCGAAGCCCTAGCGTATATTGCGGATAGACTAAAATGATGGTGGGCTCGTACTGTCGTGATAAATTCTAATACGAACAACGGAGCGCGTGGCTGTCAGTACATGCCACGCATCCTGGCGACGGGCCGCGCATGCGCAGTGCGAACAAGTTACGAGAGTTTGTGCCCAACGTTGATATGGAAACACCGTCGTTCGGCGTTTTGGTTTTGTCTTCGCACCGCGTTAGACGCCCGCTCACTCACGCGTTGTCTAACTTTGTTGCTGCGATGAGTGAAAACGGCGCCCGCAGATATATATTCCTTTATTTTTTTTTATTTCGTGCTGAGCGCCCAACGGACGATACGAGCGCCCAACGGACGATACAACGGACGCGTCCATCTAAATCAATACGATGGTCTTACCATATCAAGTTTGGTCACGAACTCTTGTAACTTGTTCGCACTGCCCATACGCGGCACGTCGCCAAGATGCGCGGCGTGTACCGGAAGCCACGCGCTCCGTTGTTCGTATTTCGATTTATCACGATAGTACCTGCTTCTGTATAGTACAACGTGCCTGTGGTGGGCTGAACACCCGTGCACACTAGTTGTTCGGGGCGGAAGATGCCTTCGCGAAGCGTGCAATAGCTGCTTGCTTGCGGGTGCTACTAAAAGCTATCAACTAGGTTTACTGCTAATATTTTGTTTGGACACGAGCAGGCGTGAACTGAAAACAGTAGCTCCGCAGATTTTCCTCCTCCCTTATTGCACACTACAAAAAGAATAACTGATCAAATGAACAAATTACCACTTAAAGTTGTACTGAAAGTAACTTTGCGGCGACTAAAGGAACGCGTTTTCTACAATAAAGATCATTTATCACGGAGTAACTGATAAATATAACTCATATTAGAACTAGAAACGGCCATCAGCGCAAGTCAAGGTATGAGCCGCTGCGAGTAATGAAATTAGGTGCTCTGCTTTGAAGGAAACTGGGTTACTTTCACACAAAAGTACAAGCTAAAAAAATAATAGGAAACAGAAAGACCTGTGAAGCCAGAAGCGAAACGCTCCGAGTGAAGAAAAGGCACAAGATATCTATGAAAAATGAAACACCTCCAGCTTTACTAGCGCAAAGGTCAATTTAAAAAGCCCGCACTAGCTACGGTATCGCCGGCTGGTGTCAACTTTCAGAAATACAACACGCGCGGGGTGGTACCGCGCGCCGCAACGCGATAGGAAAAGAAAGCTAGGACGCTCCAAGCAGGCAGCCCTGGAAACAAGGGGGGCCAGTACTATTCAAACTATTTCTCCCTGACCAAATAAACTCCACGCGCGTTTAATAGTTCACCACAACCCGTTAATAAGCGTTGACAATTTACAAACGAAAGCCAGGGTAACCCGCACGCAAAACGGCACGAGCGGACAGCGTCTGTCAATGACCGCAATGGGGAAAACCGTTAAGTTTACTAGTTTAATTCAAGTGGCAAATTCACTGCGGGGTAACATTCATGCTCGGCTAATACTATCGCATCAAACGCGTCCATCTAAATCAACCACGCTCGTCCGCTCACAACACACACACACACACATGTGGCGGCAAAGGCGCGTTCACGAAACCGCAAGCTGTGTTTACCTGAGACGCGGGCGCAGAAGTGTCCTTTGCACTTCCAAAAACAAGCACTTTGTGGCGCGAAAAAGGTGAAAAGGTCAGTAAGAACTGACAAGACGTACCTTTGGGTATTTTGATCAGCTTGTACGGTGCGGAATTGGCGCGCTCGTGAGCTATCGCGATGGCATCCCCATTGAGTAGCGCTGCACGCCGCGTCCCGTTGACAGTTTTCGTTACGGGAGCCACAGCTGAAGTCCGATTCACTACACGTGCTGCCTGGGCTGGTACTGTTGTAGATTGTGCTGGTTTACTCGCTGGAGCTAAAGACGGGGAACGCGAAGGCGACGCTCCGAGGGAAGGCACTGCCGACGACGTCGAAGGAAGGCTCGTCGACGTCGGCTCTACCAGCCGAAATTCATCGGCCAGCCGCGATCCTTCGACCACGATGTCCCTAAGAGTCAGATTCGTTCCCCCATCGAGTGAACCCCATTTCATCACATATTTCGCTTGGTCCAAGTAGCGGCAAACCCTTTTGTAACCCATGAGCACGATACGCAGCTCGCGATCCTCCGTGTAGCCCGCGGTCGTGTTGTTACAGTCGACGCACGGCGCACTTAGCCGCATCGTCTGCCCGACGCACACCTTGCACACTACGTGTCTGCACTTAAAAGCCCTAGAAGACATGGGTACGACTATTAGGTTTGAACACACACAGCACACAAGCGCCTGTCGAAGCAGGGAGAGCAGGCGATATATGTCAGCCCAGGCAGTGGGGCTCTGGTCGTTGAGATCCGATTCGAACACTTTTCGACACGCTTCGAGGTAGATATCCAAAGCGTTCATGATTCACGGTGCGGGCTTGCTTCGGAGGTCCCCCTCACGCCCGCAAACCACGAAAAACGTACTTTTCAAGCGCATTTAGCGCTTGTAACATGGCATGTTTTGTTTATGGAGAAAGCGATGTCGCTGGCGCTGGGGCTTTCGGTTTCGCTTTGAGGCATTGCTGGTCAGCTGTTCGCGGGCTCTTTGCGCCTCGATGAGCGTCGTTTTAGGCCGCTTTGGAAAGCGCTTATTTTCTAGAAGTAGCTTCAAAAAGAAAAATTTTCCTTTCCGGAGATTGCTTAAAAATATTTTTTTTTTCAAACAAGAACGCAGATATTAACAGCTCAGGAGCCTGCAATAACGGAGCAACCTGTGATGCCGTCTGCTACATTTCGTTTTTTTTTTTTTTTTTGTCTTAAACCGCAATTATTGCTGCGTGAAAATTCCCTTACCGCTATATTTTTACAAAAGACTTCGTCGCATTCTGCGTTGAAATTGGCACGTACCATGCTAGTCGTTAAACAAACATTCATAGAATAGGCAGCAAAACAGCACCGCACTAATGCCACTCGCCGAGGTCTCTCTGTGGCTAAGGCGTTGTGCTGCTGTTCACGTGGATGTCGGTTCGATCCCGGCCGTGGAAGCCATTTCTATGATAGTGGCTAGAGACTAAAATGCGCGTTTCCAGATTTCGGCGGACTTCAAAATACTAAACTGAAATGGTTTAAATTGAATACACAGGTTTAGCCTCGGCTCTTGAAACACCGGAAACGCCAGTAACTCCACATCAGTGAATTGTTAGTAGCCGCTTGTCGGTTGTTAATGGGCGCAAAAAAACAAAAGAAAAGAAAAACGCGGAAATAAACGAAACCGCTGGCGGTGTAATAATAACCGATGATTTATTGGTAACAACCGTAGTTATACTGTCAAGTATTTAAAAATTGCAAACTAGCGTATATTACCGTTCTTTCCAGTAAACCCTTAGTCGTTCGACCAGCGCTATCGGCGTCACTCATTTTCGTCGTCTTTCTTGCTCTGGTTTAACCGATAAAATTCCGCCAACCGATTAAATTCATTTTGCCATTCTGTGGCACATTGTACTACTGCCAGCGCACAAAGCGTTACGCTATGCTTGAAGCTTGTTAGTATTATGCTTAACGCGTACATTTCTACCATATCTTTTTTTATTTATTGCTGCAGAATGTAGTCTACACTGCATGCCGTAAAGGAAAAAACAAAACAAAAGTGGACCAACCCGGACCAATATCGTTGACTCGCGTACAGTGTACTGCTTGACAGTAATATAATATCACTGTCAAGCATTTTGTACGAATAGAGCATATATTTCTTCATGAAGATAAAAAATGTACAAGTTTTCACCTTGTAAGTACACGTACCTCACCAAATAATTAATACCGCCCGGCAACGAGGTATCGTTGGTTGGATATAGCGTGTTTACCTGTAATGTGCTAGTTTTCGCGCTAGCCGAGATGACTTGGGCGCGAGGGGCATGAGGAGACACCGTGGAGGCTTCTTTTTGGTCGCAGCGCTATTGTGTTCACCCGACGAGTGGGCCCAGAGAGGACGTGTGCAAATGCGTCGGTCACTCGAAAGAGTTAAAAGCAATGTACGCATTTGAAGGAGGATTTCCTTTCGTTCGTTTGGAAAACCAGCGGCGGGGGACCATTGACATCTTAAAGGGGCACTGACACAAAAAATTTGCATCTTGTTTTTTTTTTGTTGTTGCAATAAGTAGCTAGTGACCTACTTATAACCTGTAGAAACCTCATTTGCTTCAGCGTATGACGGTTGTTTAATTAGAGGCATTTTCAATGCGGCCAGTCGCAGTTTCGGTTTCAGCGGGTGCCGCGAAACGATGGATTTTGTGTGAACAAAGCTGACCACGTGACCGTCGTAGGGATATCACAGAGCAGAGCTGCCGTAGCACTGTCGAATTCGCATCGGCGGCAGTTTCTGCGAATGCCCCCGCGTAGTCATCTCGTGAGCCGCTTAATTAAAAAGCGGCCGTGGACGTGACGCAGGCGCTGCGAGTGCAAATGCTACCGCGGCTAAAGAACGACGCGCGACGCTCGAGACAGTGGGTGGCAAGACGCGCTCTGGGAGCAGCCGGCCGGTCTGCCTACAGGTCCGCCTACAGATGTGTTCGGCTTAGCACTGCGGCGGATATTCGAGTGCCGCTCTCGTAAGCGGTGCAGATGACAATTTTTAATGCAACCCGCCATCGCATCATTAACTCCTTTCTCATGTAAGCCACCATGGTCGGGACTTGGGGACAATTTCGTGCAGCGGTAACAAGCTATCGCTCGAGGTACCTGCGCCGGCCTGGGCCACTTCGCGGCCGTGGCCGCCGCCTGCACAGCGACCGTGCGGCTAGCTCAGTGGGCTTTCCATGCCTCCGGCGCGTTTTCGCATCCAATGGTAATAAACAGTAATAGAAACAGAGTGCCTGGAATCGCTGTAGAACTTTGGTCGCGGCCAGCTGCCCGATGAGCTGACGAAATCACGGCGCCTCCTCCGCCAACGATCGGGTCGTTCGTTCTCGAGAGCAGAAGCTCCGCCCTCCGGCCCTCCGATAGGAGTGGCGAGCCGGGCGAGCCGGCGAAAAACGCCGGCAGTGCGGAAGCGGCAAACACAAACTCGTGACGTGTTTCGATGTTGTTTATTTACACAATATCCTCGGGATGTCGATTGCGCGTGGTCCTC
The DNA here is from genome assembly GCF_048455015.1 of Haemaphysalis longicornis. Taxonomy (NCBI): domain Eukaryota; kingdom Metazoa; phylum Arthropoda; class Arachnida; order Ixodida; family Ixodidae; genus Haemaphysalis; species Haemaphysalis longicornis. The sequence goes on from NW_027526295.1 coordinate 175,530,270, forward strand.
TGCTGGCTGCTCGGTTGCGTTTCACACACTTTAAAATTGATTTTAAATATGTTCTAGGCTGTATTCGCCGCTGATATTTTGCAGATGATGTGTATGTGTTCACACCAATCTATCTCCGAAGTTATCTCGCCTACATAATTATCTCGCCTTCTAAGCGGATGGGAGCTGAAAGCACTGAAAGTCAGTCAGGGGGTCAAGGGTAGGAAGAGGGCACCAGACGTTCTGTCTACCACAGTTACACAGCTCAAAGCTACTGGGCGAAGTTTCCATTCGCTCCACGTCTGGCACTGGCGGCTCGGTGGCTGGGATGCGTCAATGGGGAGGCGACCAGGCTTCATTAGGCGCTCGGCGTGTTTACAAAGAAAAGGAATTTTGGTGGTGCGGTGCACAATTATGAGCGCGCATGGTATGGACAATGCTTTAAGACGAACCGCCTGACAACCGATGGCCGGCGCTGCAGGTTTGCTTTTAGTTGGTTGGTTTTCATTTGTGTTCTATTTGCGTTTTGCAGAATTCCTTCGGGTTTCCGTATGAGAGCGAGAGAGGTTTGTCACGTGATTATTTTGCACTAACCTAAGTTTGTTTGTCACTGTGGCCAGTCAGTGGCCTAGTGTTGGTTAGTCAATGAGCCATCCTCACTCTCAAGTTGTGACGTCCGTTTTGTGGGCGGGGTTTTTGATGGTAAAACCTAGGAGTTTGATGTTTTGGAGAGAGAGAGAGAGAGAGAGAGCGGCGAGCCCCGCTCAAGCGAGCACCTTGCCCGACATTTTTTATGCGATCATGAGCCTTGAGAGTTGTAAATACGTAGTGTAGATAGAGCGTACATATTGTACATCTTGCTTTTGCTCGGAGTAGACCATCGTGGGCTACATGCCGTCGGCGAACGAGGCAGCCAATCGTCGTTTCAGCGATCATCTCTTCGATCATCGCCCGACTGATATCCAACCGATGCGGGTCATATTCATGATCTTCATCGTCTTCTCGTCGTGAATTTAACTCACCTACCTGCCGCGGTGGCTCAGTGGCTAAGGCGTTGCGCTGCTGAGCACGAGGTCGCGGGTTCGATTCCCGGCCACGGCGGCCACTTTTCTGATGGAGGCGAAAAGCAAAAACGCCCGTGTGTACGAGATTTCGGCGCACGTTAAAGATCCCCAGGTGGTCGAAATTAATCCGGAGCCCTCCACTACGACGCGCCTCATCGCCTGCGTTGCGTCGGTTCGTTAAACCCTACAATCAATCAATCAATTTAACTCACCTGCACACAAATTTTGTTTCCTGGGGATAAAATAGAGGATACGATGCGACCCATTCACGCCATGGTTTGTAGTTGTATACAGATTGGCCATTTTAATAATTGCAGACGGTCGCATTGTTACACACGACTGTTCAGTCATTGTTCCAACCTTACAAACCATACGATGCCGAAATTAGGCAATTCAAGTCAGCGCCTTCGTGCCCACATTTGACACGGTTATCTGTGTGCACGCAGTGTATAATTTGGCACAGTTCTCGTTATGTGCTGCTTCTCAAACAACGCAACAAATTATAGCCTTCGCGTCGTTTTTTCTCTTTCGGCGTTTGAGAAACGAAAGAAAAAACAAGAAGCACAAGTACCTTGCGGAGTTTTTCAAATTAATTGTTCTTTTTGCTGCTTTATCTGTGCAGGTGTTTCGTTTTTATGCCCCTCTACATAAAGGTACATTCGTATTGCTGCTGGATAGCTGAATGCATGACCTAAATTTGGCTACAAAAGAAAAATCATGCACCGAGTATGATTATCCCAAGAATAATTGTGCGAGCCGATATTGGGAATCTTTTGAGCGGCCAGTCGAATATCATCCAATTCAATACGTTTGCGGAATTTAATAGTGCACATCCGAAAATTTCGAAATTTCGCGCCATATATAAATTGAACAATTCACAAATAATTTTCAGTTACCGTTTAAGCATTCTCTTTGCTTTAACGAATGGTTTAATGGTTTGGTTCATATAAATGCCGCGTTTCATGCATCGCGTTTTATTGGGTAACGTGTTATGCAGCTTACATGCTGTCAATTTAACTCATCATTACTTAGTGGTAGTCTATTTCTATATGTATATAAGGTTGTTTCCTGCCAATTCAAACCTTAACATTTCGAGCTCCTGTAGCGCATTACACTATAATACCTGTCGAAGAGCCAAAATTATTTGTGACGTACATTATCATTGGATTATGATCCGCGAAATCTAACACAGTGCCGTCACCCTTTACAGAACATCGAGATCTTCTCACAACAACGAAGTAGTCACCAAGTTTTGCAAATAACAGTCGCGTAAAGTGAAAAGGAAATCTGAGGATGCTCAGCTCTATAGTATTATGGTTATCACCGTTAAGACACACGTTGTATTTGTGCACGTGTATTGCACGCGTCTACACTATTTCGACAGTTTTGCAAATGATCGATTTACCATGTGCCACCAATGGTGACTTTGATTTGTGGTTTGGGAGTGGTCGCTGAAGCTGACAGCACAATGTCGCTTTGGTGATTTTGTGGAGCAAAGACAGAACCAAGGCAGGTATTCGTCCCGGTGGTGGGCACAGGTATATCGCCTTGCGAACTAAATTCAGGCTTTCGTAAAATAAAGCATAAGTAGGGGATAGTTGCTGCTGCACAGCAAAAAAGAAAAAAAAAAGATAATGTATCTTCCTTTTATGTCCGCGTCTCCGCGTAAAGGTTAAAGCATTTCGGCACTTGATGTCATATAGCTTACTCTGAAAAGCAGGATTACTGTTGACACTCATTGATGTCGCTAATCACAATGAGTGGCAGATATACAATTGGTTTTACAGCGTCTCCTTGACAGTCACTTATAGGCGTCAAGCGGGACAGGAGTGCAACCCACCGATATAGCTGAACCTTGTTCACCGGTCACAATAGATACGTCGATTTGACGATTGCGAGTTGCTTCGAGTGCACGTTTAGGTTGCGATCACCGTCAGTGCTCTGAGGCAAGCGCGTCATTGTACATACCGCGCTCCGATACCCCGACTTGCTGACTATGAGCCATTTCAAGGACTCGTTTAGGTCGCGATCGTTGTCGATACTCCGGTGCAGTGGCGTCGTTACACACATCGATATCAACGAGCACGTTCGCTAAGGGGCCCTTTATGGCGTTCTCTTCATCTAGCGGATATAGTATCTGAGGACGAATGAGGCGATATTTCGGCTCTACTGATTCTGCTGGGAGGGGCGGGTGCGTTATCATGTATAAGGTGCATGCTAATTGCTAATGACGGGCATTTTCATAATCGAGCAGACACGGTGCACGGATTTCAAAGGAATTAAAGTCTGATCTGTATTAAGTGCTAACATATGCCAGTTGTAAATTCGTTAGATAATGACCCAAGTAATTTACGAATCCGAGCAGATCGCACATGTTCATAGTAGCTGCTACGGGAGTTCGCTCTGCAATTCTGTTCGGACAGACTCGCGGCATTTGCGTGTTCATTCCATCTGGCTAACCAACGAAATGTTGCCGGTTCGTTTTCGAGAATAACGTGCTCTGGGGAATACCAAAAAATCTCATCACTCGAATAGGCCGAATATGAGCTAATTACTTAATTAGTTCGGATATTACAACCATTAGCGCACCCAGTATTTTTGTCTGGGGGGGGGGGGGGGGGTTCAAAATTTTGACAACAAAATATAAATACAATGTTATATAAATATAAAAATATAAACGAACAAATATATAGACGAATTGAAACAAATGATACAAATAAATATAAATAAATAAATAAATAAATAAATAAATAAATACAAAGCATAAAATATACAAAATTATAAAGGAGTAGTTTCAAGTTTTCTTCATTTTTCACACGAAAAAATTAAGCATCAAAGCAGCCGCCATAACCTACACGAGGCGCTTGAAAGAGGAATATAATGATGGGTACACCTTTGAATAACACACAAAAAAAAGGACATGCGAAGGTTTTTGCCATTCCCCGAAGCCTTGGACCCGAGTTTGGAAGTAGAATGGGAAGGTAGGTATGATGGGAGATCAGGGTGGGCAGGAAATACAACTAAAGCAATCCCGATTGTCTTCTTCGCTCAGGCAAAGCGTATAGCACGTGCAGTCTCCTCGTGACCTTTATTTTTGCAAAAACGTAGAGAGAAAAAACTTCGCAGTACAGTTGACTATTATGCAATGACGAAAATTCTCCCTTCTCTACTGCTACGACAGCTTGGTGATCGGCAGTGAAGCAGACAAGAAGTTGAAGCATTTTTGAGGTTAACTGTTTCAATTTACTAATAACATTGACAGACCTATAACCCATACAAATTTCAAACAATACATTTATTACATGAAATGAGAATATAGTCAAGAGATCAAGGGTACTAAACGGAACATAGTTGATGGGGAAGGTGTCCCGGAGTAATTAAGGGACCAACCACCAACGACGGGCGGCAGCGTTTTTGAAGTCGCCCCGGCGCCGGCAGCTGTTCCCTGTGAACCCGGCGGACAGGGCTTTGACTTGTTTTGACCGGGCACTTGAACATCAAAAATAAAAAGCGAATTTTGGGCACAATTTCCGCAAACGATCGGGGAGACACCTCTAAACCAGTTACTAATGTTCCCGTTAAAAAGAAAGGAACCAAACACTAACAGACACAAAGTTTGAACCCGAAAACGTGCGCTTGGGCAAAATAATTATTGCCGTAGACGAAATTGTTTAGACAAAACACTGAAGTAAAGAGTGGAAAAAATAAGAAATGCCTTCGGAAGCAGAGAGAGGGCTCGGAGCCCGGAGCGAACACCACAGGGGGTGTAGAATCTTCTACAACGCGAAAACCCGAGCCCTTGCGACACTCGGCCAGGACGGTCTCCTCACCCCGTAATAGCCGCGTCTACCGGTCGGTCGGCGCGCAGACACAGGCTACATGCATTTCTTAGTAAAACGGGAACCTTGACGGCCAAATTAGTTCTAAACAAGGAAAGACAGCAAACGCAACGAGAGCTTCGCACAATTATGCGCTGCTATACCAGATACTAAAAAAAAAAAGGCTGTTCACCTGTGTACCAACTGTAAAATATGGTGCGCAGGGTGAAGCCAGTTTCAAGGAACAAAGATAGAGCCCAAACTTGAAATAAGCCTGAATGCGAAAGTTTACTCAAATGCGATCTATCTGCAAGTGAACAAAATCGGTTAGTATGCGTTGGCACAATCTGCGCTGAGCAGTCAAATTAACCCATATTTCCCAAAGCCTATTCAACACGGCATCATTGTTATCCGTGTTCACTGGTATTTCTAACTGCGCAAGAAACGTTGCCGCTTACCTGGCTAGCATGTTATAAGCGGAGACGATGTATAGAAAGGAAAACCGAACCTTTTTTTAATTCAACGCGAGAGGGAGGGATATTTAAGCTCGTACAGTGCTTAGCATTAAAGAAAGAAAACAGTTATTAATATTTCAAATGAAATAAAATAAATTCGGTATGATATTATTACATTTGATTTGAAGTCAGAAGGCAAACTCGACAATACTGAATCCCATCCTACCAGAAATTTCAGCGTCCTTTTTTAAGAAGACGACGAATGATTCAAATCTCATGATGGAAGTTGTCCACAAAAGTTCAGAAAGTTGTATAATGTGGCCCTACAGGAGTTCTACTTATTGCGGGTTAGCGTGGTTTTTTCAGTTTATTCAGTTTTCCCAGAAGCATCTGGACGACTTCCTTGCTAAAAGCTGCTCGAGCAGCTTGACAAAGGCGCAAGAAGCCGTTACAAGGCATGGAGGACGGACCACGTAACACAGATGTAATCATAAGTAACAAAAAAAAAATAAAACACGATTTCAATTTAACAAATCAGTTCTACAAATTTCATCAAAGATAATCAAAATTAGATGAAGGAAACACAGATTAGAGAAACAGGCCACGAACAGAATGAATAGTTTACATTATCAATAGGAGATTCAAGCACACTGTAAATAAAAATTAAAAATAATACGCTAGAAATATGTAGGAAAAAAACATGATTCAGAACACAGTGCATAATCGATTCCAAACACACAGTAAACATACAATAGGACAGAAATACAGAAGTAAAAACCAGTTAGGTTCAGTTACAATAGGCCAGGAATACAGAAGTAAAAACAAGCTAGGTTCAGTTACGATTGCAGGATGTATGTTCGAAGTTGTTTTGTACTGTACCCAGAAGTATGTTGGTGTCTATTTAGTATCATGGGAACATTATGAGATAATGACTGAAACTTGTAATTTGTACGAAAATGTGGTATAGCCCATATATCGGTGCAGCGTGTTTTAACAGTCGATGAGTAATGTTGTAATGATGCAAGAGAGGACAGGTGATTAACGGTTTGAGGTGAGGAGCAATTAAAGATCTGTAATAACCGAAACTCATACATTTTATCGGCGCGAAGTACATTATTCACTAGAAATGCCCCTTTTGTCGTGTCGGTGCGTTTAAGATTTGATATTTGTCGTATAATTCTTTTTTGTATAGTGACAATCCTATTCATATTTCTTTTAGTTGTGGTAGCCCAAACCAGGTTGCAGTAATTTATGTGTGAGTAAAATAAAGCATTGTAAATTTGAAGCTTTGCTTGCTGCGGAAGAATACTACAGCAGCGCGACAGTACCCCTGTCACTGCAGATAACTTTTTACTAAGAGAAACAATGTGAGTGTCCCAATTCAAGTTTGAAGAAAAATATACCCCTAGAATTTTGTGGTCACTGACAATTTCCACAGGCTGATGTTCATAACTAAGGTGGTAAGACGAGGAAACTTGTTTGTTTTTAGCACGGAATATGATGGCCTTGGTTTTATTGGGATTAATTTTGAGTTTATTTATTTTGGACCACAATGATATCTTATTGAGAAGTTCATTGCATTTTAGAATTATCCGATCTAAATTAGAACCAGAGACTGTAAAAGTGGTATCGTCGGCGTAGATCATAAATTTAACTTCGGGATCAATCAGGACAATGTCATTAATATAGGTATTGAATAACAGTGGACCCAGTATGCTACCCTGAGGTACACCGTCAGTAACAGGTAAAAGAGACGATTTGTGGTTGTTAATAAAAACACATTGCTGTCGGCCGCGCAGGTAAGACTCTAGCAAGGCTAAAGGGCTCCCGCGAATCCCGTATTGTTTAAGCTTTATCGTGAGAATGTCATGGTCTATTAAGTCAAAGGCCTTACTAAAATCTAAAAAAAGACCTACTGTATATAAATTTTGTTCAATGTTTCCAAGGATGTTTTCTTTTAAAGTTAATAAAGCCAATTCTGTGGATTTTCCCGCTCGGAAGCCAAATTGATACTCAGTTAGCACATTTTTTGCGTCGAAGAAATTTGTTGATTGTGAACATATAATTTTTTCTAACCCTTTAGAAAAAACAGGTAGAACAGAAATCGGTCTATAGTTCGATGGATTGTTCTTGTCTCCCCCTTTGTAAATCACTGATACCCTTGCTTTTTTCATGGCATCGGGAAAAATTCCGTGCTCAATCGCCAAGTTAAAAATATGAGCAAGTGGGGAGGCGATGAAAGGCAAAACATACTTAACCGGTTCAATTTGAATGTTGTCAATATCCAGTGCCTTACTGTTTCGCAATAGCATAAATGTATTGTTTATTTCAATTTCATCTGTTCTTTGAATAAAAATACTGTCGGTAGAATTGCTAAACTGAGTGCTGATATCGGGTAAACAATCACATAATAATTTAAACCTCTTGGGATTCTTAAGCATTCATTAACAAAAGCCTGATCAGGGCTACTTGGTTGAACATACTGAATAATTTGAGGCGCTAAACAACGGGGACCAGAAGAAACACGTAGACACAGACAAGGCGCCTTGTCTGTGTCTACGCGTTTCTTCTGCTCCCCGTTGTTTAGCGCCTCAAATTATTCAGTAAGCATTCAGAAATGTCCTACCAACGAACACTTTTTGTGTCACTAAAATTTTTCTCGTTCTTTTTCTTAAACTACTTCGCGTATCTGATCACTCCATCCCGTATCCACTACATGCATGGCATCCTCTCGCGTCCCACTTGCTCTACACCCAACTGCCCTTCCTACCCATCAGTACGACACCTTTACTGGGAGTGCCATCCGCCAAACCTACCACCACACCTGCGTTCCCGCATCGCTTCCTGGGAGGACTGGTTGAACCCGGGCCCTGGCGTAGATGTCAAATCGACGCAAGACCTTCTGGCTTCTGGCGGCCCACTGCCTTCGTGTTAGTGCGGACCTCTGGGAGTTCTACGGACCAGCCGTCTCCTAATGAAGAGACTGTGGCACGACGGCCCGGACTAGGGCTGTTTAAAGAGTAAAGTTTGCTCTCTCTCTCTCTCTTATACGCAAGTTAACTGGTCCGCACACTCTTAAAATCACATATCCTTAAAAGCGCGTGATCTTGTTTTCTTCTTTCATTTTAAAGCAAAGCTTTTTGCCTCTACCCCCCAAGGGTTCTTTCGCGACCGTTAGTGTCACCAGAAAACTCCGGCGAACAAATAAAAGAATTTGCTGGCACCGCCGGGAATCGAACCTGGAACTAATAGACTAACAAGGCGAGAGCCCGTTGTCTTACCGATTTAGCTACGAGCCCACGCGAAGACTGGGAAGACAGGTGGTGTACTCACCAACACACCGACGGGTTTACCCCCTGCGTTCTCGCTGAATGCCACGTGAAAGCGTCACGCGACGACTCACGCCCGTCTAGCGGCCCTGTCTGTGCGCACCTTGCTCATGTGCTAAGAGTTACAAAATTTAAAGGAAGCTCACACCAATGCATGGCATCTCACTTCTAGTACGCCAATGCGCTAAAGCCTGTGGCCTCCAGTGTTCACGTAAACAATCACAGCTCCTTGTCGTCCGCCCTCACGCCAAACCAAGGAATACATTCAAATACTCCTTGATGGCCAGGCCATCACTCCAAACCCCAGCATCAAGATCCTGGGCCTACATCTCGAGGCTAACACCAAGAGTGACCTCTTCTTGCAGTGCCTCAAAAACAGCATTAATCAAATCATACACATGATCAGGCGAGTTGCCACCAAGAAGCGAGGCCTAACGGAATCCCGTACCTTTCGATTAATTGAAGCCTTTGTCCTCTCGAGAGTTACTTACGTCAACCCCCTGTCTTCTTCTCGACAAGGAAGACATAGAGATGCTTTATATAATGATTAGAAAGGCGGTCAAGCAGGCCATCGGTCTACTCATGAGTGCGTCCACACAGAGGCTGCTTAGCACGGGGCTCCACAACATGGTGGAAGAGCTGATAGAAGGCCATCTTTCTAACCAGAAGGTCCGACTCAGAACTGCGATGGGTAACCGCATGCTTCACCCGATTGGCTGGGCAGCCCATAATGTCACTCGGCTTGACGTACTCCCAGACTCTTGGCGACTAAAACTAAAGATGCTCCCTTTGCTTAGAAATATGAACCCCTCACATGACGAGGGTCACCGAAAAGCACGGGCTCAAGCGCTAAACACCACCCTCGTTCGGGATCATGCAGTTATCTACACAGACGCCTCCAAACATCGAGGGCAGCAATACGCGATCATTGTGGTTACCTCCAGAACCAACCTCCTTGCGGGTACCTCGCTTAGGGCCCAAGAAATGACGGCAGCAGTAGAGGCAACCATCACCTTGGCTCTCGCTCAACTAGGGGTTCGGAGGGCAGTCATCGATTCCCAGCAAGCCTACTGGAATTAGCAGTAGGGTTGGGTGTCCTGACCTGCACTGCGCGTGCTAAAAAAACACTCCCCAAACGGTTGCATTCAGCTCATCTGGACACCCCCTCACGCTTCAATGAAGGGCAACAAATAACGCCCAGCCAACAAGCCTGCGCTTTTACCTCCCGTGCTATGGAGCTGCACGAGGACAGTCACCCGCTTGTCACGTTCAGGGAGATAACCCAGCATTATCGCCTTCTGAGACAGACCGTACCTTCGCCTTACCCTGACCTTTCCAGAGAACAACAAACTACCCTACTGCTCATACAATCCGGGCTCCTTCCCACTGCAGCCTACGCGTCTTCACTTAATGTATCCGAATCGTTACGACGCTGAATGTAAATTTTGCTCAGAAGTAGGAACACTCCGCCCCGTAATCGGGAAGTGCGACTTTAGCCTTGAGCACCCTCCTATCTTTCCGTCAACAACCCAACAAGAGCAATGGGAGATGCTGCTGTCCAGGCCCTCTCTACCTACCCAGCTTCAGCGGGTGGACAGAACACAGGTCGCGCGGACTGCATATGGGGCCCACAGAAGAAGGAATCACTCCCCAGGGCTGCACTCTGGGCCATTCAGAAATCTGAACAGAAGTATTTCTTCCTCCTCCTCCTCCTCCTCCTTCTCTGCCGCAAATCTCGTCGCCTCCGTCCGCGGCGCAGAGACGAGAAGACAGATCGTATAACACCGGGTTGGAGCTTACTTTAATTTTATAAAAAAAAGTTTCCACTCTTGTGCTACACCAATACAACTCAACTAAACACCGTTCATGCTTCATGCATTGATTTAACCTTAACAAGAATATATCTTTGAAGTAATAAATGGTGTGGTTAAGTGCGTTTCACTTCTCTCTGGTTTTGCTATTTGTAGAGTGATGTGAGTAATTTAAGTGACGTCGCATGGGTAATCGTTATGGGTGCCGTTTACAGCTTTGCTTTCCAACCACATTCACGGGGGGGGGATTAGCGCGATTTTTTTTAGCACGCGCAGTGCGGGTCAGGACACCCAACCCTACTGCTAATTCCAGTAGGCTTGCTGGGAATCGATGACTACCCTCCGAACCCCTAGTTGAGCGAGAGCCAAGGTGATGGTTGCCTCTACTGCTGCCGTCATTTCTTGGGCCCTAAGTGAGGTACCCGCAAGGAGGTTGGTTCTGGAGGTAACCACGATGATCGCGTATTGCTGCCCTCGATGTTTGGAGGCGTCTGTGTAGATAACTGCATGATCCCGAACGAGGGTGGTGTTTAGCGCTTGAGCCCGTGCTTTTCGGTGACCCTCGTCATGTGAGGGGTTCATATTTCTAAGCAAAGGGAGCATCTTTAGTTTTAGTCGCCAAGAGTCTGGGAGTACGTCAAGCCGAGTGACATTATGGGCTGCCCAGCCAATCTGGTGAAGCATGCGGTTACCCATCGCAGTTCTGAGTCGGACCTTCTGGTTAGAAAGATGGCCTTCTATCAGCTCTTCCACCATGTTGTGGAGCCCCGTGCTAAGCAGCCTCTGTGTGGACGCACTCATGAGTAGACCAATGGCCTGCTTGACCGCCTTTATAATCATTATATAAAGCATCTCTATGTTTTCCTTGTCGAGAAGAAGACAGGGGGTTGACGTAAGTAACTCGCGAGAAGACAAAAGCTTCAATTAATCGAAATGTACCGGATTCCGTTAGGCCTCGCTTCTTGGTGGTAACTCGCCTGATCATGTGTATGATTTGATTAATGCTGTTTTTGAGGCGCTGCAAGAAGAGGTCACTCTTGGTGTTAGCCTCGAGATGTAGGCCCAGGATCTTGATGCTGGGGTTTGGAGTGATGGCCTGGCCATCAAGGAGTATTTGAATGTATTCCTTGGTTTGGCGTGAGGGCGGACGACAAGGAGCTGTGATTGTTTACGTGAACACTGGAGGCCACAGGCTTTAGCACATTGGCGTACTAGAAGTGAGATGCCATGCATTGGTGTGAGCTTCCTTTAAATTTTGTAACTCTTAGCACATGAGCAAGGTGCGCACAGGGCCGCTAGACGGGCGTGAGTCGTCGCGTGACGCTTTCACGTGGCATTCAGCGAGAACGCAGGGGGTAAACCCGTCGGTGTGTTGGTGAGTACACCACCTGTCTTCCCAGTCTTCGCGTGGGCTCGTAGCTAAATCGGTAAGACAACGGGCTCTCGCCTTGTTAGTCCATTAGTTCCAGGTTCGATTCCGGGCGGTGCCAGTAAATTCTTTTATTTGTTCGCTGGAGTTTTCTGGTGGCACCAACGGTCGCGAAAGAACCCTTGGGGGGTAGAGGCAAAAAGCTTTGCTTTAAAACGTTTTGGCATTTAACGGCACGCACATATGCTTGGCTGGCGATAAGCATGACTGGTGATAAAGAGGCACGGGGAACAGATTATGAATTAAAGTGTTCGTTATAGCCTTCCTTTGAAGACTAAACAGGTAATCCAGAGAAAACCGTGCAGTAAGGAAATGAAAAGTATGCACAACTTCTTTTAGAAAACCCCAAGGCGGCTTCTTCTCCACCTCACCCGTAGAAACAAGGAGAAAAGGTAAATGGTAACTTATGTGCTCTTGAAGTATACTAAGTGAAAGTGGATGCTCCGCCAACTTGTAGAAGAAAAATCGAGACACAAGTTGGTACACAAACAAATGCATTAACCCAACACCACCAGACCCCAAAGGAAGAAACAAATTATCCCTGCGCATTGGCTCCCATTCAGATCCCCACACGAAGGTAGCAAATACTCTGTGCAGAGCCTGGACTTTCGCCCGCGCACAGTGCAGTACCTGAAGCACATAAACAAGCTTCGCTACCAAGAAGACATTGCAGACTTGCGCACGGGCAAATACAGAAAGTTCTCGCCCCATCCATGCCTGCGAGGCGCGCTTGACATGCGTGAGGGCTGAAGACCAGTGTGGCCCTGAGTTCCTAATTTGGTGCAAAGGCACGCCAAGGTACTCACGTGGCGTGCTGTCACAACTAATACCTGCAAATTTGGAAGGCCTGGTTCCCCACCGGCCAAACCAAAACCCCTTAGCTTTCTCCATATTCATGGCCACTCCAGACACGTCACAAAACTCCTTAGTCAATATAAGGGCTTCGTGAACACTACGCTTGTCAGCACAAAAATAGACGATGTCATCAGCATACGCAAGAAGTTTAACTTCGCATGACGCTAACGAAAAACCACGTACCCTTTGGCTTTGTTGTTTGCTAAGGCAAAGAGGCTCTATGTACAGTGAAAACAGTAGAGGCGATAGTAGACAGCCCTGTCTAACAGACGACCTGATCTGAACCGGCTTCGAGAGAACGCGATTGACGACAAGTTGTGTAGTACAATTCTTGTAGCAAAGCTGAATGCCTCGATACAGTACATCACCCACATTAGCTGTTTCCAAAAGTGCGAATAAAAAATTGTGAGACACCCGATCAAATGCTTTTGCAAGGTCAATTTGGATAAGGGCACCTGTTCAACCGAATCAGACACGCATTCCAATATAGAACGAGATATGCATATTCGTTTGAATACTTCTGTTCCGAATACCACACGTTCGGTGAGACCCAACTAAACCAGAAATTACCTGTTGAAGACGGTTAGATAAAACTTTTGCAAATATTTTATAGTCAGCATTGCAGAGGGAGATCGGCCGATAGCCCTCTTGTGTTCATCCGCATTTTTGGGTATTAACACTGTGGGCCCTAAGTAAAAGGTTGGTGGAAAAACACCGTGATCGCATGCGGCTGTGAATATGTCCAAGAGGACTGGATCAAGGATATCAGAAAACTTCTGATAAAATCCCCCGCTCTGTCCATCCGGTCCACGGGTCTTCTTTGTCTTAAGCGAAGAGATGGCAATCTTAACCTCTTCCAGTCTAATAGGACCGGAAACCCCAGCACACTCATTATCCGCAAGCCCAGAGAATGAAATCCAAGCTCTTGACACACGACATTGGACCCACCAAATAACCTGCTGTAATGAGCATGGGATACACCGGCAATATCAGCTGATTTGGTATACCTAGCACCATTATAATTAATCTCAATGATCTGCTTTGCAAGAGCCGATTGGCGCTCACCGCACAGTGAACGGCGAGTGGGATAACTGTCAAAAAACGTTCGTGTTCTGGACCGAATTAAAGCACCATGGTATTTTTCAGTAACATATTGCTGCAATTGCATGTCCTTTAGTTAGGCCAATTTCATCTATACGTGATACAGGCATTTTGCCTCCAGTTCATGAAGGTCCTTCAATGTACGGGAAAGTTCACGAACGTGAAAGCGTTTTAGAAACGCCAGACGAGCTGACTCTTTTATAGCCGAGTTTCTCACCTCTTGCTTAAAAAGATCCCATTGTTGATATAATGAAAGGTCACCTATTGCAAAAGTAAACACTCCGATATACTTCTGCAAAAGATTTCATCGGCCAGTAAGGAGACATAATTGAGCTTCCATAGATCGCACTGAGGCAGCACACCACGCGGCTTTGAGCTACCGAAGTAAACAGAAACAATACAGTGGTCGGTGAAAAAAATAGGGCGCACATTAGAGTCGGAAATCCCAGAAACTTCTGCAGAAATGTACATTCGATTCAGGCGTGCATTCGTGGTACACTTAAAGTGAGGGAAGTGCACGGAACTCCCTTTCCTCTCTCCAACATCAACAAGACCATGCTCGTGCACTAGATTAGCCAGGGTGGCTGCGCTGCGGTCATATTGCACGCTAGGCCTATAGAACGATCCTGCACACTACATACACAATTGAAGTCCCCCATGAGGAGGACTTTTCTTTCTACAGAACCTCAATGGTGGGAACGTTGTAGCAGGCGCTCAAAAGAATAGCACGCACAGTTACATCACACATGTCACGTGGGTGCTCTGTGCAGCGAAGCGTTTGGAAAATCGCAACCCGGAACCCCGCATTGAATCAAGTGACCTACACCACTATCAGGGGGATTTACCCGTGGGGACCATGCAGTGCTTCTTCGTCTGCGTATCGGTCGCCACCGCTGTACCGAATGACCACATGAACGTGGCACTTCAAAATGTTGCAACTTTCCCGAAGATGAGACGCTCACCCATGGATTGTGAGTATTACATCTACCTCTACCGTGTATTGTGAAAATTGGGAGTACATGGTGAGTACCATGTATTGTGAGTATTACCAGCATCACCTGTTGTTCGTGGTCTGCAGCCCTTCACGACGCAAATGCACCTTCCGGGCACCTCTGAGATCCTTGCGCAAACATGGCTATCGCCCCACACCTCACGACCTCCCCACTATCTGCGCTGGTGGCTGGCTGTTTGTTATTTTCAATTACTTTTTTTTATGCGTTCTCCCTTCGTTCCCTCTTAACCCTATCCAGCCTTGATTACAGCGTTCGAGCAAAGGGAGACGGCTATCGGCTGGGTCAAACCGTTTTCCTTCCTTTTAATAAAACCACTAATGCATACCAGTGGAGGTGTTTCAGGCAGTCGCGGATCAATTCGTAATTGTCGGCTGTAACCCGCCGCGGTGGCTCAGTGGCTAAGGCGTTGCGCTGCTGAGCACGAGGTCGCGGGTTCGATTCCCGGCAGCGGCGGCCGCTTTTCTGATGGAGGCGAAAAGCAAAAATGCCCGTGTGTACGACATTTCGGCGCACGATAAAGATCCCCAGGTGGTCAAAATTAATCCGGAGCCTTCCACTACGGCGCGCCTCATCGCCTGCGTTGCGTCGGCGCGTTAAACCCCAGAATCAATCAATCAATTGTCGGCTGTAAATGTTAAATACAATGCTCCTGCATGATGACTATAGTTTGACAAGGATTCGCTCTGGATTACTGAGCATTTTACAAACACGGATAGTTTTGGGATTCTTTAACGGCCCTGGAACAAAACATTAGCGATACTGCTGCTCAACGCGGGACGTTGCTTGTCTTTCAAAGAGGGGGATGACATGAGGAGTGGAAGGGGCGCTTAGCGTTTCACTCCAACATGAGTACATGCTGTCTGGTGAAGGGGCTAGTGGCCATTGCCTACAGTCTTGTCTCTGGAACCTTTTGTCGCCTCCACATAATCAGCTTCGCGGCATCGCTGTGGAGCAAAACAAAGATGACGACATCGGAGACTTATTGCCTGAAACCGGCTATTAAGGCGAGAGTACAGTTTTTCAATTGAATGCACGGGGGCTACGCTCGAAACTAGCTGATTTTCGCCAGCTTGTGCGGACATATCAGTTTGCATTTATTGTCACATCTGAATCTCGAGTTGGAGAGCATTTTAAGTTAAAGGCTTCATTCGCAGCGGTTACACGGCCCATCGGTTTTTTATTGCTTTCCGCAATGATGGGCCAGTAGCAAGCGTTGACGCGTGCCTGCTCACGAATCCGAAGAAGACGCCTGCGCCAAAACCAGAATTGGCACCCAATGCTTCACATTTATTGTTGCTTGCATAGAGCCAAGCAACCGCTTTGACGCCTCGCGGCTAGAAAATATTATTGTCACGTCCCCGCCTTACCTAATTTGCGCTGACTTTAATGCGCACCATGAGCACTGGGGCAGCGCACATTCAAATTCCCGTGAAACACGGGTAGCGCCGAGCTGCTGATCAAGTATTCGATTCAACCTCTTAACAACGGCAGCATCACTTGAAGCTCCATCGACGTCTCTTTTATCCCAAGCCGCTGGGCGCCAAAAGGTTCCTGGTGCGCAGACCTGGAAACAAGGGGAAGCGACCACTACCCAGTTTTGCTTTCTTACCTTGACAAAGATGCGCTCCGAGAAGGAGCGAAAGTCAAGTGCGCTAACTAGGAGGCCTATGAAGAGAGCGTGCACGTCATAGGATTACAGCATAGAGATGACGACCTAATTCCGATCATGGCCCGCTGCCTCCGGGAATCATCGCGTGTCATGGAAAAACTTCCAAACATCACAAGTGATGAGGATTATAAGAGGCTGCGCGCCATTCGCACGCCATTCGCAGGCGCGCAGAGCGCAAGGCTCGACGTACCAAAACTTTAGAAGACATGCAACGAGCACGCGCGTGTCATGGAAAGACTTCCTAACATCAGAAGTGATGAGGATTATAAGAGGCTACACGCCATTCGCAGGCGTGCAGAGCGCAAGGCTCGACGTACCAAAACTTTAGAAGACATGCAACAAGCACGTAGGGCGCAAAGGCAGGCGTCATTTAGAGAAGTTAAGCAGGCTGCGATGGCAAGAGGTTTGCGCGAAATTGGATGTTCTCAAGCCTTTGTCGCACATCTGGCGTGTAGTAAAGGGCACGCGTAACAACATCTGTCAACTACACCCACTCAGCGCGCTGTCGTTGCATACGAACATTTCTCAGAGAGAAACCGCTGAAGAATACTGCAAGCTGCTGTCCGCCACCTCATCCGCACGGAAGCGCAAACACTTAAATCATTTCATTTCACCTCCATCTGCTGTGCCTGCGTTAGACCACCCGTTCTCGATACGAGAACTTATTGTGGCCAATTCTGATGTCAAGAAACACTCTTGTCCTGGTTACGATGAAATTACTTAGCAGGCTATTTAACATTTATACCACCACTCTCGTTCGCGTCTTTTGGAGTATTATAACGCTAGGTGGCTGCATAGAACCATTCCTCCTGAATGGAAGATAGCGAAGATTACTTCTGTTCGGAAGCCTGGAAAGTCAGCGACACGTTATGACTCCTTTCAACCGATCGCCTTATTAATGAAAAAAAAAAAAAAGATCTTCAAAACGAGGAATTGGTATGTCGAAAACAAAAAACGTTACCCACCTGAAATGAACGGTTTTCGAAAGAATCGATCGGCCATTGACAGCATTATAGCACTCTTGTCATTTTTAGAGGAACTAAATCCCGGCCACATACCAAGCGCAGTGTTTTCAGACATCAAGTTAGCATTTGACTCTGTTTACCACGATGCGATCTTAGCATCTCTTATTGCACTCGACTTAGGAGGGAGATTATATGCATAGATTTCGGACTATCTTGAAGTACGGAAAATTTTTATATGCACAGCAGAAGGCCCAACATCATATACGATGTAAATAGAGGAGTCCCTCAAGGAGTAGTGTTAAGCCCGTTGCTGTTTAATCTTACGCTTATTGACCTAAAACGTGTTCTCCCCCGGGGCGTCAAAGTCACAATCTACGCAGGTGATATCTGTGCTTGTGCTTGGAATGTATCGAGATCGCGTCGGATCACGCAGCAGAAGCTGCAGAAGGCTCTTGCAAGAATAGCGGCATACCTATCGCCGAGAGGACTCAATCTTTCCTCCGAAAAAAGTGTCGCAATGGCGTTCACCCGCAAGAGCATGGACCGATATCCTCTAATCATCAGTGGCCGGCCTCTGCATTGCGTACAAACCCAAAGATACCTTGGCATTGTAATAGACCGAAACCTCTCCTGGTCCCCAGAAGTAAGGAGATTACGTACGCAAATATCAGCAGTATCCCAAATTATGGGGTATTTTGTGGCACTCGCTGGGGCAGTGATTGTCACTCTGCGGTGGTGCTCTTCAAAGCATATGTTGATGGTACATGTCTTGCGCTACAGCCTTCCCGTCCTGCAGCAACTGTCTCCGAATAGCAGAAAAACAGCTGAAAGTAGCAAGAAACAACTGTCTGAGGAAGTGCCTTGACCTTACTGTAGGCTCGTCATGTTGTGGGACTCTTGCAGAAGCTGTCTGCCTGCCCACGGATGTGCTACGGCTTCAAGAGACGTTACGCAATCATTTGAGGCACAAGCTACATGCCACAACACATTTCCTGACTCGTAGTGTGGATGATGACACTTCCAGCTTTGGACAAACAATAAGGGCTATTAATGCTTCCGTTCCAAATCAAGCACCGCAGACCATGCCACTGGATTTTCCGCCATGGACTCTGCCACCTGTTACCATAAAATATTCTATACCAGGAATTGATTTAAAAAATCGAACATCCCAAAATGTCCTACTTCAGGTTACACTTGCGCATATTCACAAATTTTACTCAGCAACGACCCATATTTTTACAGATGGATAGGCAACATCTGAACGCAGTTCTTCAGAAGTTTTGCATCTGCCAGCTAACAAATCACTGTCATACGGGCCTGAGCGAGCGGTTTCGTCACGCTAGCTGAGCTTTATAGAATCAAAGAAGCCATCCTGTACATACTTCGTCAGCCACTGACTCAATGGACCATTTTCAGATTCGAAAGCCGCCCGATAAAGCCTGCGACGTGCTAGCTGCTTCAGCATTCACGACCACATCCAGCGCGAAGTAAAATACCTTCAACATCTCGCGTACGCTGCTGTCCATCGCGTAACCCCTCAGTGGCTCCTTGGACATTGTGGTGTACTCAAAAATCAGATAGCAGATGAGGCTGCACGCAGGGGCCTAGAAATGAACAATAAAATAAAGATTTTCTTTGCAAAAAATGGTGCCGCAACTATGACCAAGGCACTAGCTCTGGCAGAAAGAAACCGCATGTGGTCCCTTCCGGAATATCATTATGATTTTATATTCTCAATTGACCAACAGATGCGATTGAGGCTGCCAGAACGACTACCTCGCCGGCTGGAAACGTTATTTCACAGACTGCGACTTCATGCGGCGTTTACGAACGCCTAGTTAATCGCATAGGCCAGAGTACAAGCCCATATTGCGACAACTGTGGCTCCCCCGAAACCGTCGAGCATGTCCTCCTTGAGTACTCCGCTATACACCGACGCAAGGAGCTACAGTTACAGCAGAAGCTGATATGAATTACGCTGAGCCTGCTACTTGGACCATGGTATTCCCCATCATCTCAGCGGAAGTTCCTAGACGCGTTATTTGGCTATCTTGACGATATTGGCGTCACTGATGCTTTATAGCCCCCTTATGCGGACAGTCCTCCCTACATCCCATGTCTCTAGGTATATGACCCTATCTCTTTTTTTCCCCTTTCACTATACTACCGCTCTTTTTACTACTCATCTATCTCTTCCCCATTCCCCTTCCTGCAGAGTAGCATGTCGACGTACGCGTGTTGGCAAACCTCTCTGCATTTCCTTCTTTAATACAGAGCTTCTCTCTCTCTCTCCTACTTTAGAAGTCGATTTACACTCAGTACATTGCCTGCATTCACCGCTAAAGCAAGTGTCCTTGCTCTAGCCTTGCAAGGCCACTTGCTTGCGTCTTGTGTCGTCATCTTTTGTCTCGCGTTTCGTATTTTTTTGAGGGGCCAACCATATACCCCCTTACGCGCAGATTTAACACTGAAGTCTAACACTGAAATGACCAGAAGCTGACTTCTGCAACGGGTCATTTCAGTAGACTACTTCAGGGATTATCCAAGTGGATTATTTAAAGGAAGGGATTGAAAAAAAAAGAGTTCTTGTCAGGGCACTTCTTTTTAACTCATCTGGCAACTGTCACGAAGAAAACCTTTCACTGCCGCTGTATTGTGTGCCGTACGAGAACCGAAAAAGTTGAAACGTCTTGAGTAGAGCGCTAAACGCATGCATATCGCTCCAGGGTTCAGAAAGACTTTAAGGTACATGCGTAGACACCGCTGCTGTGGGTACTTCAAATACCGACTATATCGTATTTTCGCGCGTATAACCCGCTCCTGCATGTAATCCGGACTCCCGCTTTCAGCCCACCGAAAAAGAAAAACAAATTCAAGGGAGACCGTCCAGGTCGTCTACCCTTCAGACCCGAGTACCTTTCGCGCACCGCTCACGCCGACGCCGGCGGGGCCTAGTCCCGAAGACGTCGTGAACGTGGGTGGGATGTGGAGGCTCTGCGCATCCCGACCTCCCACTCCCTGCTGGCCATAAATAAAGTCTTTCTCTCTCTCTCTCTCTCTCTCAGAACCCATCTCGGGCATCAAATAAAGCCGCCCCCCTCTCCCCCTCTCCCTCCCTCCCTCCCTCCCTCCCTCCCTCTCCCTCTCTCTCTCTCTCTATCTCTCTCTCTCTCTCTCTATCTATCTCTCTCTCTCTCTCTCTCGTGTATTGCCCGCACATTTGATTAAGGAAAGGCTGCACCAAAGCTACTGCTCAAGCAATACCTCACATCTATGTAGACAGAAAAAGTGTCTATTTAGCAAATAGAATGCACTGACTGCAAGGCGAAAGTTGCAGTTCCCTCAGTGCCACTGCTCTCGCTAGAGCTATCACTTCAGCCGCAGTCCTCACTGTTTACACAAGGTCATCTTCACGGCACAATTCGCAGTGCAGCTTCACGGCACAATGAGCATTGCTGTGAAGCTTCACTAAAGGAAAACCCCCGCGTATTATCTGCACCCCTACTTTGCCACTGAAATTTTCGCATTTTTGGTGCGGGTTATACGCGCGAAAATACCGTACTTCCATACATGGTCGAGATGCCGTGTTCTTCTGATGCATCCTGCGGGGAACGTTTTCAAATACCTTTGACCAAACTTGCTTTTCCGCTTGATAATTGACTATGTGCGCCAGTGAATGGCGATTCGCTAAGATCCGCCCCCCCCCCCCCCCCCTTTTTTTTTTTTTTTTTTGTCTCGCTCGCGAACTTTGACCCTGTGGAGGTCCCGTTTAGCAGAACGCTATGCTAATGCTGAGGACCGAGGGTAACTATGGCGTGTTTGAAACGATCGCGTCTCACTGCGGCCGTGCACGTACGCATAAAAATATGTAAATATAATGAATTCTGCTGAAGGAATTTCATGCGTGATATTCTACGTGCCGGGAAAACGCTACTTGGCGAAAATCGTCACGCTTTGCTGCGTGCTCGATTTGGATTGCGCACTTGGTTCGCTCTAGCCAGCCTAGCTGATAGCGAAAAAGTGCGCAAACGGGAACACCGAAGGAATAAATTAACCGCACGCGCGTAGTAGTGAGAAACTGCACAGTTTTTCGCAGTGGAACTATACAAACTCGCTCAGTTCGTTGTTGTTGCTCGATCATTGTGGTTGCAATTTCAAAGATTAGGGAAGTAAGAACGCCTGCTTCCAAGGAGGGGCGTTGTACTGACCTGCATGCAAATTGCCATATCATACCAAGACCAAGATCAGCGCTGTGTTTGTGTTTTTCCTCCTCTGTCTTCGTCTTTTATGCGCTGTTTTCACTATGACCATTCACCAACTTGCCCACCAGTTCGCCGCACTTGTAAATAGCGATTGATTAGGGGGAAAGAGGGGGGGGGGGAGGGGGGTGAGGGGGGGGAGGGGGGTTAACACGCCGACGCTTCACAGGCGATGAGGCGCGCCGTAGTGAAGGGCTCCGTATTAATTTTGACCACCTGGGGATCTTTAAGGTGCGCCGAAGTCTCGTACACAGGGGCGTTTTCGCTTTTCGCCCGCATCAGAAAAGCGGCCGCCACGGCCGGGAATCGAACTCGAAACCTCGCGTTCAGCAGTACAACGCTTAGCTTAGCCACTGAGCCACCGCGGTAGGTACTCGTAAATATCAGACCACTGCCAAGACACCTACTATAACAACGTGCTAATCGAAACACAGCTGCTTGTTCAACGCGCTGCGCTTATTGACTTCGTAAGTTCAAACAAAAAATGATGATGATGATTATGATGGTGATGTTCCTTGGCGAATGGCACATAATCAAACAGGGGATCGGCTAAACACCAGGGGTGGGAAAAAGATCTCATTTATTTACAGGCTCCTGTAAATAGGAAATTCAGAGGTTGAAAATACTTTTTGAAAGTAAAATCCAAGATAAAAAAAATGAAATGAATAACGAATTGTTGAGCCTGACGCAACGAGAAAATGAAGAATACAGGCCTACGCTGCGTCGTCTTGTCTTCTTTGGCGTCGTCGCGTCGTCCTCTCTTTTTCCTTTTCTTGTGTATTTGTATACTACGCTGCCCTTCAAGATGTTATCCATATACCAACATGTTCAAATGTCGCTTCTTTTGCAGAAACCCTTCGCTTACAGGTTTACTAACTTTTAATAATACCGAACGGGGGCTTTAAAGATTACAAACCTATTTTAGGGGGGGGGGGGGGAGGGCATAGCCAGCGAAGCTCGCAATAAGCAGCTATAAAAAATGGGAAAAGGGGGGGGAGCCGCCAGAGTTAACCGAGCCGTCTTACGATCTTCGGTTTCTTTGGGTGCTGCTGTGCGGCTTAGAACCGCGATGTATTAACAAAGCATTACTCCCCAGCATTCTCTAGGAGAGCAGGCTCAGGATCCACCGCTGCAGTGTTTGCGGTGAACGACAGCGTGAGTAATTTTTCGACATTCAGGGGAAAAAAAACAACTAGATTTTGGCAATTATAAAATTTTGGTGCGGGCAAAATATTTTTTGGGTTAGTCCTATACGCGTTCATGACTGCGGAATGAATTTTGTGAAATGTAAGGTCACAAACTTCTTCGCGTTTTCTGTTTTTCCCTTATTTGGGGCTGTTTTCTTACCATCTCTCCCTCTTCTTCCATTCAATGTCGGAGTATACGGTAAGAACGTGTACGGAATGGCAGACGTTTCTTTTTTCTCAGCTTCTCACTTGTTCGTTCCAAAAGCAGAGCGCGTAAAAAACGGGTCAGCAGGCACGTATATCACAATCACAAGGGTAGGATCACGACCATAAAAAAAAAAAAAAAACAGCAGGAGTGAAACTTTATCGAAAATGTATTCCGGCCTTCTACAAATACCGCCCTCGTCTTTGGTATAACATGCAGTGGGAGCCACCGACGAAATTCTGAGTGCAAAAAAGGTTGTTAATTTTCAACCCTGTTGCCTAAATTCTTTACATCAGCTTACCTCTACCCCATGAATGCGTTATGGGACATTATTTAATTTTAATCAACATTTATAGCCGACGTGAGCTCTGCTTCGCGAAACCTTTGCTTTCAATGGAATGTAGGCGGCACACAGAGCAAGGCTACCTCCACTGAGAATCCTCTCAAGGTCGTTAAAGGCCATTTATAGGTGACCGCCTCAGAAATTGTCCTTTATGGGTGAGGGAGAGAGGAAAAGAAGGCTCTTTATCGAAAAAGCAGGTAGTTTTGTCGGCGCTTGCAATCGCCTTCATGCTTCTCTGTTAGGGGTCGGGGAGGTAGGGAAAACAGGCCCTAGAAAAAGGTGGGCAGAAAAATTACTCCCACTTCCCCTCGCGGGAACCCCTGTGTAGATGCGACGCATAGGGGGTTCCGTTGTTGTTTCCGTTAGGTTGATTCTCCCATCGCGTGAAACGTGCCGTGAACCCCCTGCCGCGGCTATGACGCAACGTGGCGCGGCTATGACGGAACACAATCCAACACAATCCACTTTAATCCAATCCAATCCAATCCAATCCAATGCCCTCCCGAGAGAGTGTTCGCCATCGGAGAGGAGAGGGGGTGAGCGGCGGAGAGCGCAGCTCGTGCGGCGAGGAGAATGCGGGAGGGGTGTGGACGGACAACGACAACACCGTATGGAGGGACAAGGCGAGTGAATGAGATGCCGTCGCATCTAAAAAAAAAAAACACTGGGGTACCTTTTGTGACACAAAGGGTGAGGAAGGCTGCGTAACAACGAATGCTACGAATAATGCGGCACAAACAAGAGGCCATCGCGCCGTAAATAGTGTCCTGGTTTTGACGTGACGCCGCAGTTGTGCAGTGAAGTGAAGCCGCAGTCAGTGCGGAACTAGCTGTAATTTAAGCCTCGCTTCGGTCACGGGATCCATTTTTCTGGCGGCGGAGTCACTTTTTGGGCCACAGGAGATTTTAGAGTTTCTGCGGGAGTCGCTTGCGAGCATTCCTAGCATATTTCCCGCCGAAGAAACTCTGTGAGAGAATTCTGAAGAATAGCGGCTGGACATTCGAATAAACCACGACAAGCAATCGTGGTTGCGGAGCAGTAAGTACATAATACGCGGCAAATGAAACGCGAACACGAAAATATGAATCAGGACGCGCAAATAGCGCGATTTCTTTCCATACAAGTCAAAATGTCGCGTGGCTTTGTTACAAAAACGAAGTCCGGAAATGTGGCTTTCCGAATATAGCAATAGCGCGCCATTATTAGACCGCAACGTACAGTATTTTTCAATTTTACGTGTTCTGATTCACATTTTCGTAATGGCTTTTCATTTGCCGCGTATTGTACATCTAGATAAAGTGGTGATTGGCACTCAGTTACAAAGTGTACGTTGAGGTAACTATAGGTCGTGCAATGCAGGGCGAGTCAGTATTGAAAATAACGACAAAATACTGGCTATAAGTGCGAAGCCTTAAATTTAAGAACGTTGAACTAGAATTTAAGTAGGAGGAATGAATAAGATAAAAGGAATAAGTATATATATTCCTTTTGTACCATTTTATTACCTAGGCGGAATTGCAGGTTCCTTTCTAGGGCGTTTAATATCACTTTCTATTTCTTCATATTTTTTGCTAGTCCAAAGACTGAGCTTTTTGAATACAGCTCCTGAAACATCTTTTTTGTTCTTCTGCGGACTCAAAGAACAAGGCAATATCAACTGAAAATCTCAAATGGGCAGAAAATACATTTGCTCACACCATTGACCTGCTCCAGTCAAGCCTCCTTATAGGCAGGAAACTATATTGGCGGAATGATGTCTAGTGGTTTGTAGACCTTCCTGCTATAGGCGACTTCTCAATCTCTTTGTGTAGGATTGTCATTCCCGTAGATCATTGTTATGTGCTCTCCGAATGCCCTATGTACGTAATGCTTTCTAATCCCTGTACCTCAATGTTCGCATTGCTGAGAAAGTTTCCACTGAATCAAACCTTTTCCATTATCTGGAAGAGCTGTGCACAGTTTCATATACGCATCCATACCAACGTCCTACAACCGCGTGGAACCCCGTCCGACACGCCGACTTTCTGCTTGTGTTTTGGAATGTTTAACTAGGCATTATTAATTCGCCTCCTTTAGGGATGACAGGGCTATTACGTAAGCCTAGAAGCCCCGAAGAAGTCACACTGCTGGGCACTTCAGCGCGCAGCGTAGTTGAGAGCTGTAGATTAATTTAAACATCCTTGGGTTGTTTAAGGCGCATATATAATTCGGACACATGGACGGATTCCTGTCCCGGTTTTGTCAGAAATTCGGCCTTCGAGGCGGGCGGGAATCGAACCCTTAAGACCATTTGGAGCAACTGCGCTGCACTTTGAAGCTGTATTAACGACTCCGGTTGGTATTAAGGACATGGATTGAGTTGTCGTGAAGCGATTTCGTTATACCGTGCATACAGACAGATTTTCTGCTGCAGCCATTGCTTTGTCAGATTATGTCATAAATCTGCCCTACGTACTCTGAAAAATTGTCCGCATATGTGTTAGATTCGCGACAAATGTTGCAACAACCCATCCTCTCCCCCTTCCTTCCCCCCCCCCCGCTTTCTCATTTCCCTTCAATGATAAATACAAGGGAGGTTTGTTTAATTCAATTAAAATTTCCTACGTTTGCACAGCTCGCGGGTCATCTGCCGCGACCTTTTGTTTTTGTTGCGCTTGTAGCAGCTCGTGACATATTTTCTTTTAGTTCTTGCTTTTATCGCGCCCCTCTTATGCCTCTTTGCCCCCATTCTCAATGCGTTCTTTTCCTTTTTTTTTGCTATCATAAATACCAATCTAACGTGTATTCTTAACTAAAAGAACGCCGGTACTTCCGGTTATGTACATACGCATTCTGCCTCAAATATGCGTAAGGTTTTCTTCGCACCGAATATGTATGAGCCGTGGCAGCAGTGTTAGTAGTTTGGAATGGTTTTGCCAATCCAGTCTTCGTGTTCAAGCATTTTTGTTAACTATTTTTTGGCTGGTCTGTCGAATTAAGTGACAGACAGACAGACAGACAGACAGACAGACAGACAGACAGACAGACAGACAGACAGACAGACAGACAGACAGACAGACAGACAGACAGACAGACAGACAGACAGACAGACAGACAGACAGACAGACAAAAGATTTCGCGTTTAGGTAGCCCCGGAAAGACTACCGACTTTGGAACATATACGCCAAGCCAGATTCATGAGACTGCTCCCCCGGTTTTCACTTCGCGATTGGCAGCCTTTGTAATCGCACCTCGAACCGCTGCGGCAGAGAAGGCGTCAAAGCTAGCCGTTTGAGCAAATGGTTACGCTAAGTACGGGTCGATATGAATAAACACAGCGTCGTCGTGGCCACGTATACACTCTTAAAAAAAAAGGTCGGAGCATTCACTAATGGAATACTAACAAGTTACTTGTCCCAGTATACACTAGGTACTTAGTAACTGGAGGTAGTAAATGTAGCACTTGTCAAAGTTACTAACCGAAGCAGGCAGTAAGCACCACTACCCCCACTAGTAAAGTCCCAGCGATAGCACTCTTCTGAGCTACATGCGTTTACTAACTGGCCATGCACAACCTAGTCATAAGCACGACCTTAATCTAGTGCTACTACTTCCTACACTCAGTTAATTTACTAACCATGCGGTTGTTAGTGGCAGAGCCTACGTACAAAACCGCGGGGTAGTAAGGGTCGTAAGGAGTTAGTAATTGCGGCCGTTACTACCTTTTTACGACCTTTTTTATTAAGAGTGTACATATACACGGTCCCATGCGGTCTCCCCGCTCGCATACACGTGCGCAGAAAGTGGGCAAACACTGGCAGCAGCATGCAGACTCTGCATCGCGGAAGGCATGAATTCCTCACGGCTGCCGCAGAGTGGCGAAGTCAAACAGCAGGAGGCGCTTCGCTATCTTTAGGTTTGTTTTTCTGGTGGAAGCGTGGGGGCCGATACTTCGCTTGCGCGAAACCCTATAGCGCCACTCGACCGAGTGGGCTCCAGCGCGCAGTTCCGTAGCCGTCTGGAATTGCAGAGGGGTGTTGCTATGCCCAGAGTTGCATGTGTTCCACGCTGTTGTTACTTGATGGCGCAGCGCGCGATGTACCACCCGCACCACTCCACGTGAGTAGAAGCGTTTGTCTCCCTTCCTTTTTTATCTCTCGTTCCTAACTCGAAGTTAACGGTATGGTATTCCTCTAGCAGAGCCGGCATAGATGCAGACGGCCTCCGGTATCAAGAAGCCTTCACAAAAACGAATGTTTCTATTCCTTACATCACAGATATCTGTTAAGCCTCAGTATGCAAATACATCTCTTACTGATTCTATAAAAACTTAGCCATCCGCGCTCTAAGCCTGGATAACCTCTCAACTTTTCCGTTCGCTTTTCTACTCCTTCATCTTCAAGCAGAATTAGTATTGCCCCTAGAGCGTTGCTTGAGACTTGAAGAGTTTACACACAACTGATCGCACACATTTTAACAGAGGCTGGCATGTCTGAAAAAGGCAGTATTCTTAAAATACACTGGAGAGAGAGAGAGAGAGAGAGAGAGAGAGAGAAACAGACCAGGGAGAGAACTCTCAGAAAAAAAGTATTGTGAAGGTTATAGCGACAGGATTCCCTTATGGTTTGAAATGACGTGTATCGTGTTGGTTACAATAAACTTAATTGGTACATTTTAAATCGTTCAACGACACGATCGAAGCTTTCTGCAAGTGTGAAGATAGGTAGCCGATAGACAAAAACTGCTCATGCATTTTCAGGTTCATCCCCTCAGCTGCCTCGTTCGCTTCCTGAAATAAATAAATAAATAAATAAATAAATAAATAAATAAATAAATAAATAAATAAATAAAACGCCTCTAATGTTTAAAGGAATCTCTACACTCAACAAGACTGACGACACGACATTCGCTCTGAAGCGCCAGTGCTGTGAGAAAAACAATCTAAAAAGGTCCAAAAACGTGCGATTGAACCATGCACATTCTACCGTCTGTACGCAATATTTCTTTCTGTTCACCCCCCATGATCCAGGGTTTATAAGGAGTTCATCTTTCCCCATTCATAGCATCTAACCAGCTTACCGCAAAAAAGACATAACTTAGTCCCATTGCTCCCGAAATGAAGCAACGACTGCGCGTATTATGTGCATTCACGACGCGATAGGTGCGAGTCAGGCACAAAAGGGCAGCAGCAATGGCACGTGACTTTGTAACAGGAGAAGCGGAGGTGCTCCGTGCGGAAAAGAACAATAAGCATAATTTCTATCTTTTTCGATGCTTTTTTACCGGAGCCAGGAACAGATGTCGTATGACTCCCATTGCTTGTGCGCGCAGAAATCTCGACGAACTCGAGCACTCTGTTTCGCCGAACGCCGAGCGAAGAAGCTGTCTTTGCCGCGCACAAGACGCGCACGCGACTGTGGTGGTGTCGCGAGTTGACAAAGCCTGCTCCCGCGCCACTTTCGCCGCGTCCAAACGCGAGGAAATCCGAGAACAAGGCCGCCTGCCTCTTCGGCGCCGCTCATTTCGATCATCGCTCACGTATACGCTCGGATTCATTGCGGCGCTCTTGTGATGCTGGCCGCTAGCGACGGAACACCGGTTTGCCGGAAAACTAACAGGATACCGTTGAGCCGCGCCGGACGAGACGTGGATTAAGTGGCTATAAACTATACCGATTCCGGCGGCTCAATGTGGCTCCGACTGGCAGCGTTCAAAGCCCGCGTCAGTTCTCGTCGGAAAAGGTGAGAGAAATTGTGAATCAGCTGCGTAGCACGGCTTTCGTCAAAAAGGCCAACGCCCACAGCGGTTGTCGTCATTGCTTTTGAGTGTACGAAATGCAATCTAAACGTCCGAGCGAAGCAGCTTGATAAAGTTCCTTAAATGCTAATAAGCATTTCTACATTCACTCACCGAGAAACGCCGCCGGTCCGTCTGTAAGGCTTGATTTGTCAAAATACCGCCGCATACGGAAATGGTAATTAAGAGATGGCCCCAAGGGGCCTTCGCATTTTCGTAAAATACCGCTTATACTGCCACTGAGGCTATGTCCTCACAGCAATGCGTTTGTGTCAGATCGTGAAGCCGTTTTTAAAGGGGCTCCGTGTACGACGTTTCATGCGGTCTTATGGAGAAGGCGATGGGGCCATCACACTTCTTTGATTGCCCCTGAGAATGTATTCTCAGCGACACACTTGTATATAGTAGTGAAGACAACATTAAAGGCGCTCTGGTAGCGCCTTGCGCATACGTCAGACAATTCCCACTCCAAAATTGTGTCGATTTTTTTTCTCTCTCTCTCGTGAGTGCTCCGGTTGCTTTCAAGCAATTATAATAGAGTGAGATGTGCGGGATTTTTATTTGTGGGATGTTCAGACCACTGCACTCAGACTTCTTTCTGTATTAAGAGGAATGCTTGACCACAAGCGAAAACAGGGAACCAAACGCAGTGCTGTCAACTCTTCTTTGCCGCTGTTCAGCGCGCATTTACTTGAAAACACTTCACAGAAAAAGCCCAAGCAGAAAAAAAAAAAAGCGGGAGCAAAGTGAACATGATGAAGCTCCTTTGCCGCGTGAAACATCCTAACAGCAGGGGTCGTTCATTAATATTGTCAAGTGCAGCCTTTCTTCTTCTTTTTTTTTTGTAAAGGTCATGGAAAATGACACAAGCACCGTTGCCTGCTTTACACTTTAAGGGCGACGTTTAAGACATTTATTATTCGATTCTTGCTACTCCATCCTGAGTTCGGATGGTAGCACTATGCGATTGTCAGTTTCACCCACTGTTAACAAAAACTACAAGTGGCACCTAAGCAATTCTTAGGATGTGTAAATGCGGGAGCATTAGTTGTCTCTGAGCGTGTCGCTGAGTCATATCACTCAGCTTAGTGTTGCTACGGACAAATGTTGCGGAATTGAGTGCCGCTGCGTTGTGTATTGGAGTGTTTTGCTGCGTATAAGCTAGCAACGACGCAAGGTGATGCGCCTAAAGCTAGCTTGCGCAATCTAGGGCATCATCTACGAGGCAAAGCTGAATTCCCTCATGACTATGATGCTATGACGCGTCGCAGTCAATGGGAACTTGCGCTAACTTACGTTCCCGTTGCCTGCCATGGATTTGTGATCACGTTGGGACTGTGAGCTCAATTCAGCCAGCCAGCCTAAGTGAAAGAGATGCTGCGCACTAGTCTTATATACTCACAGCAAAATCTAAACGTCTAACACCGGTGTTATGGTCATACTTATCAACATTCAGAAAATCAATACATGAGTGATATTTGAAGTGTTGCTTTATTAAAATTTTACGGATGCTTGCTTTTTGCGATAGCAAATAAAATACTACATCGACTGCAGAAAACCGTCGCCTGCTGTTGCCCGCGCTACCTGGCGGAATTCTAAAAAATCAAATGGCAAGAACAACGAAAGATCCCACTAGATAGGTTTCGCGTTCCGCTTGGAACGCTCGTAGAGTAGGGCAACGTGGTAAACGTTGTAGTAGGGCGCCTCGATTCACGCGCGTCTCCGCCGTACGGCAGCCCTGGCATCGAGGCACCCGAATCGGAGCAGTGGAACGCGGCAAATTTAAATTGACTTGAGCAAACTTTTAGCGGGTTTGGGGAGAACCAGACGGGAGAGGAACAGCGTGGGAGGTGAGCAGAAAAGAGAAGGGAGGCATGTACTTGGCAGGGGCGCCAGTCGACTATCGTCTTTCGTCGACATTTGCAACGAAAGTGGCAGATACGTGGCCATTTTTTTCTATAATGAGCCCAGAGATTTTTCTCGTTAAAAAGGTTGAACCCACCGCAGAAGTGAAGGAGATATACTACTCGGAAGCTCGGTTATCACTGCTCCACCGTGTTCCGCTTGTCTCGTAACCTCGGCTGCGGTTCGACATCAGGGGACAGACAGGCTCGAAATGCATTTGACTCGAGATCGATTTTTTTTCTTTGCGTACTTATTTACACACAATAGGCTACTCAACAAACGTGTATTTAATCATAGTATATATACTCCTTGTGCATGCTCGATTTATGAAGAATGGATTGCTTTAGTTTGAGGTTCTCGGAAGCAGCTAACTTATTAGTGAAATGTAATTTGGTTATGTCTGGGATGACACAGGATCGCTGTGCTATGTAGGGTATGTCTGCTAAGGTGTACAACACTGCCTATCCGGAAAACACCGGTATGTTTGTTTTGTTGACGTATCAGGATGATTTCTTCAAAGCAAGAAAAAAAGATTATTTTATGTTTGCGGAGATGGAGAGTAATCGCCTATGTTCAACTCACTCAATCGCAGATAAACTACTTCCTCTAACACCATCCCAAAGACGAGCTGCTGTTTAACCTGCGACATACTGGGCCGTCAACAGAGGAGTTCGAGCAAGGGCATGCCCTGCCTCCTTACTTCCAGCCGTGCTACTATCAGCTGCTTACAGCTAAGGTTCATTTGCGTTAGCAAATGAACCTTATATTTGTTTCTGATGTGAATGCCCAAACTAACTCAAAATTACTTTTCTTTTGTAGAAAGGCACGTAGCGAAGATAAGGCCTGCAGTTTTTTCATTCTTTTGTTCCAAGGTTTGATCGAGATGTTTAATGCCACCTGCAACCCTCCCCTCCTTCTTCTTGAAAGGAGACATGAAGTTAACGACCGTATATAAGCCCACGGTGTTAGCACGCATAATTAGCCAAGTTTAGTTTAAGCCTAGTGTAAGCTGGAGAATTTCGAGGGTAACTTGGTTTGATGTAAATATTTCGAACGCCATGTAATATGTTCCTTGCAAATAATTTTATATTTGCCTGGTATTGGCGCGCTTAATTACTTTTGCGGCACTAAAGTTCTCCCAGTTTTCTTGTTTTTTATCGCAGAATTTTGTTTCTGCCTCGCTCTGGCAAAAAAAAAGGATGTACGCACTTTCTCGTACTCGTCACCAATCCCCCTCCACAAATGTTCTTCAGCTTGCTAAACCTACCTTTGCCGTACAGAGGCTATACAAAGGAGAATGTACCCGTGCCATCCTTTTTAAAAAATCTAAATCTCCATTTCACAGAGAAAATTTATTCGAGGTGTGACCAATAGAAGAAGCTGTAAAAACAGCTTGAACGACAACCCACACATAGGAAACGAACAGCATGTTTCAAAAAGAGCAAAACATAAAAAAAACTGCATGAATTATACAAAAATATTGCGGAAGCCTTCCAAGAAAAGTTCGTCAACTTCGGCATTAACCATCAGGCAGCGCGAAACTCAGCGTGTGTGTCTATAATTCGAGCGGTACTTGTCCAGGCTTCAAAGATCTGGGAATTTGGATTAAAAACTACTTCGTTTTGTTGCAATTGGTGTGAATTACTTAATGGTTTATCCTTTCTTTCTATAGGAAGTTCACATTGACGACATAGCTTGTAGTTACCCCTGGACTTCTCTGGCATGGTGATATGCTTGCGGAACAGCTCAGGAGTGTATGAGAGACAGGGTACTTCGCACGTTACACTTAGCACATGTTTTCGCGAAACTGTAAACGTCGCCGTAGGTTGTAGCGTCGTCATTTCCCATACAGGAATCCCGTAATGGACTGAAAGTGAAGACGGAAAATTATTTGTCAGTACATTAACGAATACACGGAAATAAAAGTGATGTCGGCGCATTATACCGACTGTCTCGTTGAGTTTGCTAAGTACAGAAGAACTTTATTTTTCCAGTTGGTTCGGTTGTATAGGCATCGTCAGCCCCCGAATCCAAAATCTATGTTGAGGATGGGGAGGAGGACGAGGAAAGAACTTCATTCAAACGCAACATTAGGCGTCGAGAATGTTCCGGGCCAGATTCACCAACGCCAACTGGTCATTGAGCTGTTCCGAGGCTAGCCTAGTTCGCCATGTTGAAGGACACTAAAGTCACCAAATATTCCGGCAAAAGTGGCGCTAACGTGTCGAGATGCGGTTACGCCCCAATTCAAGATTTTACAGGAACTTTATTAGATGTATAAATATTAGGAATATTCTGCAAAACTAAAAAAAATGAATAAAGCCGTGGGTGAGATCACTCATTTTGTGGTTAATCAAAAGAAAAAAAAAACAATAATTTGCTAAATTCAGACACAATGAATTCACTAGTCATTGTCAAGAATAATACCAGATTTCTCAAGAATCCCAAAAAGGTATAAAACAGGCAAGAGACGGTAACTTTAAAAAATTAAAGATAGACTAAGAACCAATCCTGTACATTTGTGGCAATACTATATAAAGCGATGCAGTCATGACAGTCTAGTCATAAATGAAACGACATATAATTATCAAAATACTTCAGAACAGCACAGCCGAGGCTGATTGTTTAAATTACTTTCAACCCGTCCGTCTGCCAATGCAGTACTATAATTATTCATTCCACATAAGTGTATTTTCAATGGGCCCGGCTTGATATTAGCGTACGTAGAGTAAAGCTTAGAGTAGAGTTTAACCAATTTCGATCTGCACATAACCTATACAAAATCTCGGTTGGAAGGTTTGTTACGACCTGAATGGAAAATTAAGCTTCAATATCTGCGTTGGGTAATGTACAACGCCTTATAGGCAGTAATTTATCCTGAATTCGCACTTTATTCTGTGGTTGGCGCAGCGAAACCGTATGTAAATTGTTTGTTTAGTTCTTGATTTGTATGAAATTAATGTTACTTCGCATTAAGCGAAGGAAATGTGCATGGCCGGTCACGTGATTCGCATGTGGGACAGCAGCTGCACCATCCGTTTTACAGAGTGGCTGCCAATAGACCGCAAACGCAATAGGGGTCGGCCGAGAACTCGATCGGGGGATGAACTACGAAAATTTGGGGGGAAAGCATGGGCTCAGCTAGCACTCGATAGGCGTGGCTTGAGATCTTTGGGACTCAGAGGCTTTCATCCTGCAGTGGGTACAACCAGGCTGCTGCTGCTGCTGCTGCTGATGATGATGATGATAGTGGTGGTGGTGGTGGGGATGATGAATGTTATTTCTGTGTTCCCCACTTTTTGGCAATAATATTTGCTCCGGGCTGCATCTCATTATCTTCCTCAAGAACTGGCTTTCCCTATCGCTGCACGCAGATGGTACATGTACAAAACTTACATTGTTTATGCACATACAAATATATGGCGAAAGCCTACGCAATGTGAGCGCAGAAAAACGCAGACGACGTTGCGTGTAGCACTCGGAGGCATCTTTTGCGCACAAAACGTCTATCGTAGTTATCGAAACTGGTTCTGTGCGCTCGCATAGTTACGACACGATTAAGGTAGAATACGAGATTTGCTGATGAAGGCTGAAAATTCTTGCGATCTCTACGAAATAATATTGATTTTTGACTTTGAAATACAACTATACTGTTTAGCTACTCCGTATTGACTACACTGTGGCATTCAAAATTATCTTTCCTTTGTTGTAAATAGTACATAGAAATGGGGAACGTGTAAAAGGGTGGGAAGTTGGGCCAGTTTGGCGCTATAATGAGAACGTTGTTTAATCTGTGATTTTATGAACGAAGTGTTTATGACGTACCTGTGAGTTTGTGAGTTTCAATAGAACACGTCTCGAGCCCTTGGACTCAATAAGCACCGGCACTGTTTGAATGCCTTGTATTAGACTTGTATTAGACTTAAAAATAATAGAAGGTCCTGATCCCACCTGGCATTTTTTCGCGACCCTATTGTGCACGTTCACATACACGCATACTGTAACAACGTAAGCGTGTGTGATACAATACTTTCGAGCAATACTTTCTGCAGCGTTACAAGAACTCGGTTGCACACTGCTTGCAGCGGTCCCCGAGTATTGGAATGTCTTGTGCCTCGGCCCACAATCGCCTGCTGCAGAAAGGAGGCCTGCATTCCATTTTGTTCTTTGATACCTGTTCTTGCACTTTTTTCCCGGTTGTCAGGTGTTGCCAGCTGGCTTGTTCTCTTTGTTTGAATCCTTGCTGGATACAGGAGCCGACGCCCTGCATATTCGTACAATTGAGCAGCGCCGACTTGACTCTTCGCACGGTATCTTGCGACGCAGGCGAAACGTTTCCTGCGTAGTGGCAGAGTCCTTCAATGCTTTACATTGAAGGACTCTGGTAGTGGCAAGAAAACAACCAAATCCCAAAGCGCTCTTCGAGCTTTCTTATGCCGTTTGAAACTTTGAATTAAAATAAAACTACTCAGTTGTCAAATTTATTGTGGGAAAGCATAAAACGTGAATCAAAAGCTCGTGATTTTTTTTACTTGTATGTAGGATACACTCACTGCCCCCTTTAATGCTCTTGGGCCTTGAGGGAAAACAAACAAACAAACAAACAAACAAACAAACAAACAAACAAACAAACAAACAAACAAACAAACAAACAAACAAACAAACATAAATAAATAAATAAATAAATAAATAAATAAATAAATAAATAAATAAATAAATAAATAAACGCCATTGAGGGCGAACTCGGCTGATGCCGACAGAAAATGCGGAAGTACCTGAGCCTATCACATAACGGGAGCCGCCAGTGGTCGGGCTCTTTACTGATAAATTATTGCAGTACTTTCGAATATTCTGCCATTACCCATTGTTCGAAGAAATTAAAGAATAAATGTTCGATGTGAATGTCACGCAGCGTCAAGCCGATACCGCTCATCAGCAGCGGGAACGTCCGTCGGGAGCCGACGCTCGGTTCAACGTTGGGTTTCTCTCAGTCTAATTTGGACACTAATTATTATCACGTAAGCGTTAAAGTGAGCCTCCATATAGCAAAAATAAAGAAGAAAAGGTTGTTGCGGCGGCGAATAAGATGCAAGTCGGCTGCAATCGTGGACTTAAACCGTGGTAATGGTTGTTTAGGTTCTGTACAGCTTCGCTAGCTTCAAGTCTTAAGCGTTAGAGTGAGCTTCCTTGCATTTTTTGGCATCCTCTCAGATTTTATAACATTTACTTTCGTGTAGAAAACGTCCCTATGTCGGTAACGTTTTCCCCTCAAGTCATCTTCGGTATCGCATAGCAAGGAGTCATTTTCAGATCTAACGCTGACTATCTGCTCCCCGTCTACCCGCTTTCTTAGATTCCAACGGCCTATACCTCCCTCAAAACACCGTTTAAAAGCGCTGAAAATAGCTTTGTAACTATCGTATCCCAACGTCCGACGTCCTTCCTGGAAGCAAACTACTTTTTCTTCTCATGTAAGGTCCCGATGCTGTAAATGTTCAAACCATGTCCTCCGGGAACCCTAAGTAAGCCCCGCTATTTCTCTGATCCCGCAATGCTTCCGTGGCTGGAGCGGCTTGTCCTCAAGGGCATTTTTATAATCCACAAAGTCAAGTAGGGAGAGAGAGAACAAACTTTAGAGAGGTGTTTTTGTGATATTGTGCGTATTTGGCAATGAATTGATTCTCGGTCTTCATGCATTCTATGGTCGAGCAACAATACCCAGATGCAGATTGTTATCATACATTATACAAAGGGTATAAAAGCAAGGTTTGAAAATACTATAATTCAGTTTTCTGGTAACAAGACAAGAGGTGTTGGGAAGAATTTAAGTTTCTCATGTATTTTTTACGTCGTGAATAAACGCCCGATCAGATGAGATGAAATAATTTACTTTTAGCGGAGCGGAAACAGAATTTTTCTTTCAGTTATACGTTGGCGGTCCACGTGTCTCATCCAATCAGTATTCCGCCTCGCAAGCTTGCTTTCTTGCATTTCCTCAATGCTTTGGGTGAAGCAAATTCTTTAAAATCTACACGCTATGCACAAAAGTCCCTTACAGGCTGTGCGCCAAAATGCGTTCACACGCGTGTTCTCATGTTTTAAAGACGATAGTCTTTCTTGGGCTACCTAAACGCAGAAATTTTAGATGCGACGCTGAGAGCATCTCTTGTCGGCGGCCCTGTCCTTCCTGCGTGCGTCCGTTGTTGTCCGCAGCCTTTCCACTCTCCACCTCTCCTCTCCGACAGCGAACACTCTCTAGCGAGGGGCATTGGATTGGATTTGATTGGCTTGGCTTGGCTTGGCTTGACTTGGATTGAATTGGATTGGATTGGGATTGGATTGGATTAAAGTGGATTGTGTTGGATTGTGTTGCGTCATAGCCGCGGCCTACGCGCTGGCGCCGGCGCGTGCCCAGGTGAGAGCGAACACACTCTCTCAACATCTGCGGGTGTGCGGCCCAGCGCGCTCTCACTCCGCCGGTGTTGTTGTTGAACACGTTTATTTCACATTTCGAAGCCAATCTAAGGCTGCTGTGAAAGAAAAAAAGAGGTAAACGGTTCGTCGTTTGATCACTGGCTTCGGCCGTGACGGGCTGTGGTTTTGGCAGTGTGTCCGAGCCGGGAACCGGTGGCAGGAGTCTCTGCATCATCCATGAACTGGTTTAGCGACCGCCAAAGTTCGTTGGCGACCGCTGCAGCTGTACACGGGGGTGGTGCAGCCCAGCTTTGAAGGGAGTTAGGCCTTATCTCACCCGGTAGTGAGGCCAGGGCCCGAGCTCTGGGAGCCGAGTACAGCGGGCAGAACCACAGGAGGTGTTCCAGGTCATCCCGGGTTCCACATTGGCTGCACATTCCAGTGTTGGGCTGGTCGAGGGAACGGCTGCTTTCCTTGCTTCGGAAGCGCTGCAAAAGGTAGGGGGTAAGGAGGGGGCCAGTCTGTACCCGCCGGAGCGTAACTTGCTGCCAGCGGGTAGCAGCCTTGCGAGGAAGTGGAGGGATATTAAGTGGATTGCCCGCGCTGCGTAGAAAGGTGCGTCGGTGCTGCTTGGCAAAAGATACCGTTATTGCGGGATCTAGCCACTGATTGTGCGTCTCCACGTAGTCGGCTAACCGGCTGGAAAATCGCTCGGGGGGTTTCGTCTGCGCGGATAGAAGTAAAGCGCGCTAGTCGGCGGGCCCGGTCGTTTCCTGGTATTCCGGAGTGTCCTGGGACTACCGAGGCCGGGCAAAGAACTGCCTGGGGAACTTGCGACCGGTATCCCTTACGTCATGCTTGTTTAAGCTTTTGGAGAGCATGGTTAACGCTCGCCTCATATGGTGGCTGGAGGAGCGTAGCCTTCTTGCCCCCACACAATACGGGTTCCGCTCCGGTCTGACGACGCAAGATATCATGTTACGCCTCAAAGAAGACGTTCTTGACCCGTTGTCGACATGTCCCCGTATGGTCGTAGGTGTTGACATTAGGAAGGCCTTTGATGGCCTTCCTCACACCTCGATCATGCAAGCCGTAAGAGATCTTGGTATCAAGGGATACATGCACAATTTCATTGCCGCTTTCCCTCGGGATCGAACTTTCCAGGTCCAAAGTTCCCTCAGTCGCTTTCATTACAACCGGGTAGGAGTCCCTCAAGGCTCTGTCATCGCTCCTACGTTATTCAACGTAGCGCTGGCGGCGCTTCCTGGAAGACTGGCCAACATCGAAAACGTCGAACATGCAATTTACGCAGAAGATGTGACGCTCTGGACCAAGCAAGGTTCTTTAGGTGCAGAAGAGCAGGCACTACAAGCGGCCCTGGATACTGTCGAAAGCTACACAGAGCAGATAGGGCTAACGCTGGCACCCGAGAAGACAGAGTTTGTGGTCATCCACGGTGGCAGGAAAACCCCATCCAAGGATGAGGACAAGGCTATAGCGTCCACCTCACAATTGGGAAAAGGCCTATCCTTAGAAAACGCTCCATACGCATACTCGGGATGTTTCTCGACGAGCAGTACATAGCATCCACCTGGTTTGGCCGGACAGTTCGTGTCACCAAACAAGTCATCCAAGTCCTACGCAGGATCGCCAGCCGCACGAGAGGAGTCAAAGAGAACGAACTGCGTCATTTTGTACGTGCATTTGTACACTCCCGTATCATATACGGAGCACCGTTCCATCCGACCACGAGCACGCAGCTAAGCCTTCTTGAGCGCCTAAATAATGAAGCCAGGAGGGTGATAACCAGGCTTCCAAAATATACGCCCCTTTCGGCTCTCAAAAGCTGCAGCGCGTTGAGTGACCTAGCGGACCTAAT
Source organism: Haemaphysalis longicornis (assembly GCF_048455015.1). Taxonomy (NCBI): domain Eukaryota; kingdom Metazoa; phylum Arthropoda; class Arachnida; order Ixodida; family Ixodidae; genus Haemaphysalis; species Haemaphysalis longicornis. The sequence continues at coordinate 175,569,725 of NW_027526295.1, forward strand.
GTCTACTCATGAACTCACGCATATTGCGTGATTAAAGTCCACTAAAGCAGGCAGATTCACTCTGGAAAAAGTTGGGTTTGACATCTCGACATACCACGGCTCCCAGAAATATCTCCCCCCTGGGAGCACATCGACATCGTAGACTCCAAGCCGCTACCTAAGAACATGGGACAAGAACAAACGGCAAGGAGACAAGCTTTCGCAAGACGACACGACACCCAAGCAAGGCAACTCATCGATGGCAACGACCTTACTCGCAAGACCCATGTCATCTATGTAGATGCAGCAATCGGTGAGCAGGAGCAGCAGCCAATGTTCACCACGGCATGGGCAAGCCATGACACAACAACGCGAGGAAACAAACTCCACCTCACCTGTGAAGCCGTCAGCAGCTCCCTTGCAGAACTGTGGGCCATCGTAGATTTTGCCGAGCACGTCAGTTTGGCTCAACACCAAACGGGGCAACATTGCTTCCATCACTACCGAGTCTACACGGGCTCGCAGGAAGCCTATCGTGCCTGCCACAACACTCGCACTACTACCGTCGTTGTCAAGAAACTTCGTCTCCACGTTAGCTACCTCCGTGCTCTGGGACACGACTCCGCCGGTGGGCGGCGCTGCGCGCGGTGCTGCGCGTGGTCTCCTCTCCTTCGGGCGCGCTGCGCATATAACCGGTGTGCCGCTCTCCGGCGGCCTTTCGGTCGACGGTTGCTCTCCACTTGCGCTTGAACCCCCCCCTCAGCGTCGCATCACACCAGGGTTCCCGCGAGGGTAGGTGGGCGTAATTTGTGTCTGTCTGTCTGTCTGTGACTCGATTCAGCCAGCAGGCCAAAGTGAAACAAGAGCTGTGCAGTAGTCTTATATACCCACAGCCAAATCTAAACGTCGAAGTCCGGTGTCAATGTTCATACTTGAACAAGGACAAGACATTACGAAAATATAAGGCAGAAAAGCGATACATAAGTGATATTTGCGATGTTCATTTATTAAATAATTCATGGATGCTTGGTTTTTACGATGGCAAGTGAAATACTACATCAGCTGCAGAAAACGGTCGGCATTTATGAAATAAAACGGCAACAGTAACAAAAGGTTCCACTAGATAGCTTCTACGTCCCGCTGGAAACGCTCGTGGAGTAGGGAAACGTGGTTCTATAAACGTTAGAGTAGGTGCCCCGATTCACGCGCGTCTCCGCCGTACGTCAGCGCTGGCATCGAGGCACCCGACTTTTAGCAGTGGAACGCGGTAGATTGAAATTGACTTGAGCAAACCACCAGCGTGTTATCTTGGGAGTAACGAGACCTGAACAGCATCAGAGGTGAGCGGGAAAGAGAAGGGATGCATTTACTTGCCAGGGGCTGCAGTCGACTATCGTCTTTCGTCTACATTTGCAACGAAAGGAGAAGATACGCGACCATCTTTCAGACTGATTGGTACATACAGTCGTCAAAAGACCTTCAGTCGATGTATCGTCTTTAAACTACCGTTCTTTCAGGGTTTTTTGAAGAATGAATGGGTTGGGCTTCGAGGTGTCATGTGCCTAGATGTTCCGGAATATACTCGAAGCTGGTGATTCCGAAGTAACTTGGTCACCATAGCCAGGACTCTTGAGAGCACTGAGCTGGAGCGTAGTACCACTGGGCAACGCCCATAGATGGTTGCGGAGTGCACGCACTGAACAACTAGGTGACTAGAGTGGTCTTGAACCCTGCGTAAAGGATAAAGAGATGAAAAAAGAGGCGCGAGAGTGTGTCTGTATACAGTACGTCGCGCATGAATCACAATATCAGCGCGTTTGTTTGTAGCCTTCGAATCCTTGAAAGTGGCCTGTACCCTTGTTATGTTGGCCAAGGTAGTCAATACCTGGAAGGCGGGTGCTGGCCTCGCAACCGAGCCATCTTCTTTCACTTATTTCCGTCAAACACCTGGGTACAAGCGTAATCAAGCCTTGCCCCTGCCTTGGACATTGTTACGTAGCGGCCAGCTGAGCTTTTCTATGATCAATAATGAGCGGGGTTTACAATGAACGCGAACAAGAAACCCTGGTCGAGCCAGGTTAGCACCAGCTTGTGGCACTTTTTACATTGGCATACAGGCTCGGAGACTCAGCTGAGGTTGTTGCCGAGCGGAGCCGAGCCAGTGAAAATATTTATTGGTACAGGATCCCGTGTAGTGCCAAAACTGGTAAGCAGCCGTATTGTGATAAGGCTTCAGCTTGATCTGGTGACCGAGTTGGCGGTAACGCGAAGAAAGTTCGCTTGTTCGAGTTAGCATGGTGTATGGAGCCACATGGGAAATTCTCGTCTCGAGGCGGCTTGGTCGGTATACTTTACTCCGAAAGCATAAGCTATGCATTTACTCTGCTATTTCTCCAGCCCTGCGCAAGCTTCGCCAATGCCCCCGCCCCCTTCTTCCCCCTTGCCACAAAATAGCCTCAGGGTGACTTTATATGGAACAATAGCATTTCATTAATGAGCATTACGCAGAAAAACGTAAATACGATGGCCTGTTGTTTTCATGAGCGCGTTCGTACGAGCTTGCTCGGCTGCTAAAGGTCGTAATGTTTGGCGTGCCACTGTGCCGGCGGCTTGCAATGGTTCGTAATGGCTCGCAGTATTGATTTGATTCGAATGACTATAAGTTTTGACAAGGTTCCAACAGCTGTCGCATGACTTGAATCAACGCAACACGTTGCTTTTTTTTTTTTTTTTTTCATCGTACGTAAAAGCTTGCCTGCTTTATCGTGCTCAAATGTTTCCCGGCAGCGACACACTATTCTCTTCGAAAGACATTTGAGGACCGCAGGTTGCGCATCCTTACGAGGCACTTTCGCTCTTCTATCTAAACAGCTGTGCCGTCAATCCCGCCCTATAGCTTGTATTCACTCACGAGGCACGCATGCTGGCAACCATGTGAGTATGCCGTCACTGGTTGCGTCGGTTTCCGCGGGATGGTGGTACTTGTCCGTGCTAACCCATAGAGTTAATACTTGCTAAGCACATGAAAGTAATGCCTCGAGTCCAATGTGAGTGCGATTTATAACACCTCTGTTGACGCCACCGTTGAGAATCGGGTCGAAACGTAGCAGACGACGCACGCCGGTGTTTTTTAGCACATGAAAGTAATGCCTCGACTCCAATGTGAGTGGGATTAATAATCGGGTCGAAAAGTGGCAGACGACGCACGCCGGTGTTTTTTTTTTTTTTATTGGGCGTGCGGGTGCAGTGGCACAAGCCGCGCCATGTCCATTTCCAGTGTTGTCCATTTCCATTTCCGTGCCATGCCCATTTCTATGGCCATTTCCAGTGTTGCCAATTGACAGCTAAACTTTTCAATGAATACCACCTATATAGTCCCTCGTGCCCACACGTAATGAGGTCTGTACCTTCTCCCACATCGCATCGGCCGGTCAAGGAAACCGGAATTCCCCTAATCTTTATAACCCTTCCAAAAAGCAGTGGGAGAGAAAATTGTTCAGCTCCAGCCCCTACACTAGCTTCCTCTGGCAGAACGCGCGAAGGCACCAAACTCCAGCGGGATTCCCAAATGAAGAATCCGACCACGTTCAGCATTTTTTCCCCTGTCTATAATAAACTTTACTCTCACGTCCACTACGATTTTCTGGCTGCAGCAAACTCGGTGATAATTCTGTCAGCTGGAATGACTTGAAAAGCTGCGCTGATCTGTTTTTCATTGTTTTTTTGCTAGAGTGTAAGGGCGTTAGTCATAGACAATGATTCACGGGTTTAAGGGTGTTAATGTGCGTTAAAATCCGCTAAAAATGACGGTCGCAGTCCGCCTATAACTAAACACGCAGTCATCGCAAAATTTTGTTTGCATGAACACGACGGTTTTGTGGTGCTAATGCAATTGCTGTGTTAATAGAGGGATAGCTATCTCGGCGAACTAGCGAAGGTGAGATGAAATTCGTTCGTAAAGGAGGAGGTCACAAACGAAGAGCCCCGCTCTTCGGCTGTTTCGCAGGCGCAAATTCTAACGTTTCTGCATTATCGCGGAGGAAAAGGCTTGATATTTTATTTAGGTAAAAAATATGTTATTTGTTGTATGTTATGTCTGTATCCTAGGTCTTGTATTATTTTATATTACAACATTATATGCTGTATCTTTCTTCACCAGGACTGATAGACGAAGAGCATTTTAGCACATATTTATGTACTGTATACGCATATGGGTCGTGCGCTCAAACATAGCTCAAACACAAGATTTGCGCAGTTGTCCTTTGCTCCAACAAATTGTTCGGAAAAATACTTTATGTTCGCTGAAAATTATCACCAACTTTTTTATTCGATTACAGTTTCAGGCGTTTGTCTCACGGAGAAAACAAATTAAGCGAAATAAGTGGGGTTGGGCAGGGCCTGTAAGGCGGATGACAAACTACAGGCAGACCATCCGTTTAACCAAATGGTTACCAAGGGACTGTAAACAAAACGCAACTACAGTGATATAAATTGCGCCTCCGATCACTGCAGTGCCGTATTAATGGGGGTTCTACGGAGGCTGCAGCCTCGGGCACCCAACTTTCGGGTGCCACGCTCAGAGGTTTGAAATAAAGTTGCTGAGCATACTTGCTGCGCCCATTGCAATAGCTGGCCTCAACTTCAAATCCCATACGAAGGCTGACTAACCCGTTGCAGGTGGGGTCGAGCGGGCAGCTGCCTTACCTTATAGTTGACAGCCTTCACGTTCATTTCGCTGAAATTCCCGAGGTCGGCTCCGGTCTTTCCGGTACAGGGAGTATCGGTAGTCTTTTCAGCACACAAACCTTGTGGATGCTTACGTACACAAACGATTCAGAACAAAGAAAGATTCAGCAATGTGAATAATCGAATAAGTTCTTTAAAAAAAACATTAGGAGCTGCACACGGACTTTCCACTTGAGTTAATGTTCTTACTATTTTTATTAACCCATAACTATGAATTCCTTTGTTTTGTAGAAACAGTTTGTTTTCTAATAGTCGTTATTGATTATGAATGGTTCTTTGTTCACGTCTTGTGGATTTATTTTTCTCTACAATTTGCATACGGCATTTTTTTTTCAGTTCTATGGAGCGCGAACTACTTTTTCTTTTTGGACGTACAGAATGTGAACTTCACGATCCGACTTCGCTCATGTTTTGGTACACTGGGCTGGTGTGAAGTATTGCTGGGAGAAAACATTTATTCTGTATTAACTGCTGTGCAGCCTCAACCGTGATAATTTCTTTATTAAACCCTAAAAAATGGTTGTCGCTGCACTTAAAAGAAGGTTTATCGTCTCAGAGCTAAACAGCTATATTTTGTGGACAGCCGTTCCACGCGTTCATTTGATTTGGAGCAGCTCATGGTAACATAAACCTGCATGCTACTCAGTGTGCTTCACCCGTGAGGATGATGTGCCGATCTCTGCTTTTGCGAGCTTCATTGGTATGATTGTTTTGGTCAGCCTTTCAAACCTGTCATAATCGTCATCATCGCCGTCATTAGGGCCCCAAGAACGCAGTTAGCCTCCGGGCCCACAAATATCTTAATCCGGCACTAGAGTACTGCTAACCCTGCTAACACTGCGCGTGCAGAAAGGTCCCACAACTTCCTTTGATCAGTTGCTATTAGCCGCTACCTGTCGCGGATGCCACTTCATCGCTTTGGTGCGGTATTCTCGTGTTTTGTCCGTTTTGTGTCCGTTTCAAAAGTGTCCGTTTTGAGCAAGCCCTGATTGGCTAAGAGCGAGCACCCGGATGTGACGCCGCGGCTGAATTCTCGGAGCAGACGATTTGGAGCAGACGATTCTTCGTCGCCTTGTTGTTGGTTCGTTGGCGGAACAATAAACACATAAAAGATAGTTTAAAATAGGCTCAGTCGTTTAAAATGTGTTTAAAAGAACAGTAACGCAAAAGTCAACCCAAAGCCCGCCCACAACTGGAAGTACGTCACAATAACACGGACGCGAAACGGACGTTTTCAAAACGGACAAAGACGAGAATACCGCCCCTGAGCATGGCTCTGGGCGTCCGTACCACCTTTCTTGCGCCCTTAAATTTGTTTTAGTTCAGAACGCAAATTTCCTTCCATACGCTCAGTTCGCTGACAGCTTATTGGCAATATCACGAAGTGCGGAAATTACGATTTCTTAAGCTTTTACAGTAATATCGTTGTTTTCTTTTATTTTCCGCTACTTTAGCATGTCTGCGATGATAGTGATGAAGTTCGGAAAATAAGTTCGAGCGCTTGTAGTTAGTTCTCGCATTCAGAATCCCATTGAATATGTCTTGCTGCATATTTTTCCTGAAATTAATATTCTTTCGTAAACGCAATTATAATTTCATCAAGAGCGGAAATTTCGAGTTCTTAAAACTTTAGAGTTATTATCCTTGTTCTCTTCCCCCCCCCCCCCCTACTTTAGCATATCTGCAACGATAGTGGTTAAGTTCGGAAAACAAGTTTAAACGCTTGTAGATTCAAGTTCTCGCATTCAGAATCCTATCAAATATGTTTCCTGCGTGTTTTCCCTCAAATTAATGCGCTTTGGAAAACGCAATGAATCTCATCAGGAGCAGAAATGTTGATTTGATATCGTTGTTCTCGTTTTTTCCCCACTACGTTAGCATATATCTGCGACGATAGTGATGAAGTACGGAAAACAAATTTAAAAGCTTGCAGATTCGAGTTCTCAGATTCAGAATTCTATCAAATATGTATGCAGCACATTTGTCTTAAATTGATGTTCGTTCGAAAACAATTGGTTAAGGAGCAAGCATCAGCATTGCGGAGCTTTTGTTGCGATCGATAACTGCAACGGTTCAGCAGCAAAAACTCGCCACCGCAGCAAGACGCCAAAGCGGCTTTCAGGCAGGTGGCGCCGCTGCAGGAGAGTAATGTGAAGCTCTCCTTCCAGTTTCGTTGGCGCTATAGTTGCCAGGGGGCGCTCCCTCTGTCATTTTTGCTCACATTTCGATATCGTGCTCTCTCGCCCAGCTCTCGCCAACGAACGATTCTCAACGCAACTGGTTTCTACCCGAAGCTCCGCCGTCTTAAAAAAAAAAACACACAAAAAATGCGTTGACACAGCGCGAAACAAAGCAGCCTTCGGGTAACAGCAAGAACAGACAGCTGCGGCGCCTGCTGCAAGACCAGTTTCGCGCTTTGCAGCAGTTTTTCGTTACCTCTCCTGGAGTTTGCAGATGTTCCTTTATTTTTCTTCTGTTCGCGAGGATTGTCGGGGCACGCGTGCTGTGGCTGTTCGCAGCACTCAGTTGTTTTTGCTCCAGTCGTTCGGCGCAAAGGCACCGGTGTTCGGCGGTCATGTTAATCCCGCCAAATATAATTCCCTGTTCTATTTCCCGTATTCACCCTCACCCCTCTCTCTCTTACACTCACCCCCCCCCCCCCCACACACACACACACATATATATATATATATATATATATATATATATATATATATATATATATATATATATATATACACCATTTTCCTTGCTAGAGGTGGGCGCCGCCATTTGCTTTTTCTGACCAGACGCTAGCGCCGTCTATGAAGCGACCGCCGAAACCTCCGCGCTGGGCTGTTGTGCGCCGTTCTTTGCGTGCGTCTGCTCGGTATCCGTGCATTACCGAGTGAACCGTAGTGGTTTGGTGTTAAGTTGGCGGTTGCAGTGCTTGTGTGTGTGTGTTCTGTTTTGTTTTCATCATCTGCGGACGGATTTTAGGTCCTAATTTGCTGCCAGAGCGGGAAATTCCGACCCCGGCTGTTGCGAGCAGCAGTAGCAGTGTGGTGGTGGTGCCGGTGGTGCTCCGCAGTTCCGCGATGCAAACGTACCGGTATGGCACCGACTGACATAGAAATCGATATCGGGGAGTAAATATGTGTTTTCAATGCCACCGTGCTTGTTATGCTCACCGATTAGTCATGTTTACGGAAGCGCGGACGTCGAATGCGGAGCGCGCACAGCATATGTGGGTCACGGTGATCCGTGCTCGCGATGGACTTTCGACGAGGCGATTGCTACGCTGTTGACATTGCAATGAAATATAATCTTTCTTAACTAGACTTATGACGGTTACTAACGAAACGAAATTACCCGGGCGGAAAAATAACACGACCGCACAACCAGTCAAATTACTATTGGAAGGTTGAGCAAAAGGGTTGACGTTCGGGCGAGTTAATATTGGTTGATCATGATCGCGATCATGATTTACCTAACTCCGCGCAGCGCATGTGGACTTTCGCTCGGAGCCCACCTTTGTGAAACCGCTGCTTGCACCACAAATGCTTTACGCGACCAGCAGTAACTGTTCTGTAATTGTAATACTTTAGATTCCGTGGCAACGCAAAAGGATTAGAAGCTTTTCCTTTGACCGCGTTGTGAACAGGTTGAGCTATTTTCCAAATGCAGCGTTCACGCGTATCTCGAGCTGCGTTTCCACATTTGGCTGCCTTCTTATCCCGCTATCGACCAGCAGTGTGCGATGGAGAAAGTTACCCTTTAATATCGTTTGGCAGTGTAATGCGTTGGCCTGAAAAAAAGTAAACAAAACGCCGTGATTTTAAAGGTTAGATTAGATGAAAAGGGGATTGTTTAATGCCAATCGGCTGTAATGACCAAACAATATATGGTGTTTTAAATTGACTACAAGGAACCATACGTTATTGTAGTGTTGTATTGTATCGGCGCTCGTGAAAGAGCCCCAAGTGGTCAAAATTAACCCGCAGCCCTCCCCTACGGCGCGCCTCATCACCCATGAAGCGTCGGGCGTTAAACACCATAATGAATGAATGAATCAATCAACCAACCAATCAATGCTGTATTGTAAAGGATAAAGTTGCATCTAACATTTCAGGGGGTTCCGTTCCCTGTCGCAGCTTTGCGTGTGATAAATGGGTTTTGCTCCGTCTGCTTGCCGTCCAAGTGCACCCAACAAACCCTGGAGTTGGTCGTTGGTACAAAGTCGTTGCGATTTATCAACGGAATCCACCGATATCTCAACTCGGTGTGCGTTGGGAAGCGATGCTGCAAAAACACGCCGCAACCGCACTGCATTTTCTCCAGGCAGTGTCGTGCACATGCGTGCTGTCAGCGACTGTTTCTCGCTTTCTCTGGTTGTTCAATAACCATACCACAGCGCAGTGCTGACCAAGCGACGTTTGCGCCTTGAACGGCATCGCAGCATTGGCTAAAACAGTTGAAAGTTCCGCAAAAACTAAGCACACGGTGCGAAATACTCCTGAACTACGCAGCGGAGCACACCGCGCCGAGCGATGTTAGCCCAGCGCGCTCAGGCAACGCTGGTCGGCCGCCGAGAGAACTGGTTTGAGAGTATTTTCCTCCTCTCCCGGCTGCTTATGGAAAATGGTGTATATATATATATATATATATATATATATATATATATATATATATATATATATATATATATATATATATATATATATACACCATTTTCCACATATATATATATATATATATATATATATATATATATATATATATATATATATATATATATATATATATATATATATATATATATACACACACGACAGAAATAAGAATTGGCAGTCAAGAAGACCTCGGAAAGCAAAGGGGAGGATGTAGTAGCTCAAGATAAAGAATTTGGAAAATAGGAAAGTGGAGAAAAAATGCCCGCCAGGTGGGTCCGAACCCACGACCTCCAGAATACCGATCTGGTGCGATAACCACTACGCTACCGGCGGGGCTACTTTAGCCTCCACTTTCTGGGGTATTTATGTTCAGGTGTTTTTTTTTTTTTTTTTCTTGCGCCTGGGGGTGGTAGCCAGCGCCACTCGGACTACTCTGGAAGAAGGGGACCTTCTTTTTAACCCCCAGGCCGTGATTCGAGCGTCTACGACATGTCGAGAGTGGTCGACCAGCGTTGAACCCTCTTAAGCTCCCTATGGCACCAAGACTGCCAGAACAGAGGCCCTCGCTATGCATGTAGCGAATCAGAACAGGAAATGAGGGGCTCGTTGAAAATAAGACAGAAATAAGAATTGTCAGTCAAGAAGACCTCGGAAAGCAAAGGGGAGGATTTAGTAGCTCAAGATAAAGAATTTGGAAAATAAGAAAGTGGAGAAAAAATGCCCGCCAGGTGGGATCCGAACCCACGACCTTCAGAATACCGGTCTGGTGCGATAACCACTACGCTACCGGCGGGGCTAGTTTAGCCTCCACTTTCTGGGGTATTTATGTTAAGGTGTTTTTTTTTTTTTGTTTCCTGCGCTTGGAGGTGGTAGCCAGCGCCACTCGGACTACTCGGGGTGAAGGGGACCTTCTTTTTAACCCCCGGGCCGTGACTCGAGCGTCTACGACATGTCGAGAGTGGTCGACCAGCGTTGAGGGCCAGTCTTCATCGGAGTCTTCACCAGTCTTCATCGACTGCCCCCCCACCCGGTTCTTGATGATACGTGGGTCCATGTCATTCAGGGCTTTTCTCTTTCACGCGACACCACCTTCGTAACCTCTCATGCTCGTTTCTCCTTCAAAGCAGTCGCAACACTATCAGCGCTTTATACGTGGCCGCAACATGCGAAAAGGTATGTCGGGAAGTGTTCCAATGGCTTGCTGCTCTGGTCGCGCGTGCAGAGTGCAAGGCGGAATATGACACACTTTCGGTATTCTGCAGGTGATATGAAACATCAACTTCGTCCTTCCTTCACTGCGACGAAACAAGAGCATTCAGGCTGCAAAATTGTTGCAGTGCGCAATGGTGAAGGCCCACACCGTAAACGTTCCTCCCTGTTGCACTTCATAATTTGCTTGGAGAGGTCCTACACATGAAAAGCAGGAAAAGTGTAAATACTTGTCAAGTGTTACTCGCAGGAGCGAGTCATTGGCTGAACCACAGGCGAGCATGCATGTTCGATTTCCGCCCCGTGCCGCTGCTTTTGTGATGTATATAATGAGAAATAAAAACGTTGGTATGTCGATATTTCGACGCTGGGTAAAGATTTCCAGGTGCTCAAAATTTTACTGCAGCCCTGCAATATACGGTGCCCCTCGTACCACAGGAATAATAGCTTCGGGGCGTCAAAGGCACATTTTTTTTACAAATGTGTTCGCGCGGGAAAGCAAAAACAAAAACCCTACCATTTAGGTTTAAAGTATTATGCATAGAGTTCATACAGGAATACTTTCTGCTCTTTTTCGTTGTCTTCAGCCATCGCACAAGCACGAAATCAAGTGGTGTGTGGCTCTCTAGACACCCGTCCTTTGTCGAACCGTTCACATAACTACAGTTTCCATCACTACAGTAGTACACTGTACCATCACTGCGATCGCAGCGAGTGCGGCGGTGCATCGTACAATCGTTAGTTGACCAGGACGCGTAGAGAGGACACGTTTGGACCGGCCATTTGCCTCTTAGGTTGACGTCAGAACTTTGTTACGAACCACTCTAGTATGTCAACGCCATACAGCCAACAAGGTAATATCTTGTGCTTTGTAGCTAGAAAACTACACATAAAATGCTACATGTTTTTGGAGCATATGATAAAAAACAACATTGGCGATTTCTGAAAGAAAGAAAAATCCACGATGGCATTTTTATATTGGCTTCAAAATTAGAGCAAAATTTCTGACTTACACGCAACGCGGAGCATTTTCCAAATAAACCATTTATTGTACATAAACTAGGATTGGGACCAAAAATGAAAAATTATGGGTGAATAATACTGAAAAATTTAACTACCTAGCTTGTGAAGATGCAGGAAAGCGGGACCTAACATTTTGGCAAATTCTGAAGATGGGTCATGCTTGTTATTTTAATTCTAAAAAGTTCATTTCCTAAATAAAAAATAAATAACTTAACTCCTTTAAAAGTATGTATAATCTCGAGAGAAAAAGGCCTGTGGCGATAGCGGCAATAGTTCCGTGTTTTACAGAGGAAAAATTTAGAATTTGGAGTGATCCGTTCAACGTGCATGTGACCCTAAGCCGTCATTGAAGATTTCCCTAGAAAGGGAAAGTTTATTTTCCTGGGAACTAACTTGAGACATCTTATACGTTGTGTCAAGGAGCTATATATAAATTTTTCGTCGAAATAAAAATGTCAAGGAGGCACACTTCGAGGAGACACTGTCGAAGAGATGTCGAGGAGACACTGTCGATGAGAAAATACTTCAAACTACAGTCCCTAGGACGGCATAACGGCCGATCGAGAAAAGCGCTGGTGAATCGGCATTACTTTATTTGTTTTGCCTTATGTATGGTCCAATCGTTTAAAGCTTGTCTTTGAAGACGCACCACTGTTACTGTGAAAAAGCAGTATTTTCAATTTTGGTTTATATTTCTTGTTTATGGTAGCTTTAAATTAGAAAACATTTTTTTCTCAGTTCGCTGATATCTTAACGCATTGAACCGGTTCGCGAACCGGTTCGGCCCCATGATTTGGCGAACCGGAACAGAACCGGAACAAAATGAATTCGCCCGAACCCGAACCGTGATCGAACCGGTATTTTTTTCAGTTTGTCAATCAAATATATAACAGTGCGTCGAACCAAATAAAAAATACCGGTTCGGTTACGGTTAGGGTTTAGGGGAATTTATTTCTTTCGGGTTCAGTTCCGGTTCGATCAAATCACTACCCGAACCGGTTAGCGAACCAATGCGGTGAGTTAAATTATTAGCGAAGTGTGAAAAAGTGTTTCGTAGTTGAAAGCAACCACCAAAACGAAATACAAATATTCTGGTGCATTCAAAATCTGCTTTTTCCATGGTTGTGCAATTTCAAATTTAACAGTAAGAAATTAGGCCAGATAATAAGGGAAACAGATGAAGTAGTGGCGATTTACGAGCGAGTTTCCCGCCAGCCCTTATATGTTGTCCTTGGAATTATTTAAAGCAATTATCAAGGGTCACGACTGTCTGTGGTGTATAGTTTCTCCCGCTTTCTTTGTTTTGTTGTTGAAATTGCACTCCTCTCTCTGCACATCACCTTGGACGTAAAAACCGTTGAGTTAGGCCTGCATATGGGCGCGTCAGCTCCATACATTAGCAGACGACGTGTTTTTATAGCAGCGACTAAATTTTTTTTTTTTCATCAGTTGTAGAACAAGAAAAGAGATCCTAAAGCAGCTACGTAAATGCTACCTGTGAATCCGGTTATTTGGCCACATAGGGTAATTCGTTAGCAGTCACGTTCTGCAAAATGTAAGGCAACATTTTGTAAAAAAGGAGAGTTTTAGTAACACTCAGTCACTCATTATTTATCGGATCACTGGAATGTATTTTAAGATAGCTATTATCAATGGGTGCGTCAACATGAATACGTCTCCGTTCCGGCTGACCATTGTCCCCGTTTCGCGCGATATGTTGCGGAATCCTGTCACAGGTTATGCGATTTGAAGCACGAGATGGAACTCTTTTGGGAAGGCTCTCCTAAATTTGTTGATAGCACTACTCCCCCTCCGGAACCAGATGCAGCTTCAGCAAAATAGCGAGTAAGTATAATACCCGTGCCACACATGCACGAAAAATGGCATTAAGTGCTTAATGCCATTAATTCGCTGCTACACGTTAAAATATCATACCATTCGCTCTAACGTCATTTTTTGGTTTAAGGAGTTTCGAACAACTCATTCATCTTCACGAACGCCGTAAATCTGTGTACTCTCTAACGCGATGACCACCAAATGAAACCAACGAAACTCTCAGCACCAGAGCGTTAACGCGGAAATGTAGCTGAACTTCAAAATAAAACGATTTTTTCTGCTTCTTGGTGGCGAAGTTTTGGAGAAGACGAAGTTCACTAAAACAGCGGCAAAAGGCAAAATATCGTGTTACTTGTCGCGTTAAATCTTTCATATTTGGCTACCGCTGGCAGGCGACGGCCGCTGCTGAAGCCAGTTTTAGAAGCGGCTCACAACCTTTTCAAAAAAACACTACTTCTCATAACGTTTTCTTTCACAAAAAAACATTTTTAAGCCTTGTAGGATGTTTTTCTCTACGTTAAACACTTCTAAAACTTGAGTGAATTTCTCTTTTTGGTCATGATCACCATCATGCCTAACACAATTAATGTCTTTTTTTTAATTCGCATTTTTATCATGCGGCATATGAAGAAAATATAAGACATTAGGTAGAATAAAGAGAACGGGTACAAAAGCACATGTAGTCAGGAAATTGATGACCCTGTACAAGTCTAAAGGTAGGCATGAAGTCCGGTGTCGTGTAAAAAGTTCAGCAGCGACCTGCAGTAGCGGTCTTCGTGCACCCACCGGTTGAAGTCCCCCGGTTTATCCCACCGAAGACCAACCACTCTTAGCGCACTCTCCCGAGCTGTTCTGGTTCCTGTGCACGTCCGCAAGAGATGATTGACATCAGCTTCAGCCGCCGAAGCCCGACACTTGGGACATGTTCCTAGGTCTTCTGGTGCGGGTCTCCAAGTCCAGGTGACTGAAGGTGTGAGAGCCACCCCAGCCCGAAGCCTACTCAGAGAAACTTCCTCCACCCGGGAAAGATTAGGGGGCAGGGAGCAGACACACGGGGGAATTAAGGCACGTGTGTCCCTTCTCAGAAGAGATTTCATGGCTAAAAGGCGGGAGCGTGGATCACTAGGAAAAGGGCTAGGGGCGGATTCAGATTCAGGTGGGGCTGGAGAGTGCGAAAGATTGTCCGATAATTGGTTGAAAAAATTGTTACGTGCCCCTGTACCCAGTGTACCTGCAGACCCTGTACCCAGATACCTGCATACCAAACTTTTCGCGCTTAAGTAGCCACAGGAAGACTATAGTTTATAAAACTGACTAATAGTACAGGCACCACGGCGCTCGCTGCCTTCGCCGTGATGCCACGCTTGGATATGCCAAAGGTTGGTCAAAGAAAGAGATGTCTAATGAAAAATCTAACTTGTGGTGTTTTACTTATCTTATAGCTGACCGCAGCAGAAAAGAGCAGAAATTGTTCATGTGGTAACTCGACCCGGAATAATTTAAAACCATGAGGTGTAACCACCTCTAAAAAAATACTGGCGCATTTGATGCCCCGAAGCTTCTCCTGTACTAAAAGACACACCGTATATTTAGTCCATGAGAGAAATTTAGACCACCTGGGAATCTTTAACGTGCATCGAAACTGAGGTCTTCATTTTTTTGTCTATGTCGGAAAAACGGCAGCCGGGTGTGGTGATCAACAGCCCCCGAGAAGTTCTTGGATGGCGGACTTGTCAAGTATTTGCTCTTTCCAGGTGTGCGGCATTGTTAAAGTAAATTCAGAAATCGAAAAAGCGTGCACGTTACTGGCGTTGGCCTTCGCCGTTGCACAGTGCCGCAATCCTGCGGCCCGATTGTTCTTAAACAAAGTCGATGTGTCATTTCGCTTGCGGGCTGTCGAGAGTTGCTCAGCCTTGCACTCTGCTCGCGTTACCAGCAGTAGCCTTACATTGCAACATTGGCACACGTACCTTTCCTCATCTTGTAACGACGAACAGTGCGTTGATAGTGCTGTGACCGTTATGAAAAGGAAAGTCCGCGAGAAGTTACGGAGTTCATGGTGAGTAAAAGAGAAAAGCCCCGAACGGCATTGACCGCTCATTTTCAACAGCGGAGGGTCGAACCGTTTCGTCGTGAACCGGTAATCGTTATCTTTTTTTTCGGTTCAGTTACGGTTCGGGTTCTGCGTGCTAAAAAAATAGCGGATATATATATATATATATATATATATATATATATATATATATATATATATATATATATTGAGAGGCAATGCCAGGAGACTTGGCGGACGACGTTTATTCGGCGAGCGGTACCCTGGCCAGAACAGGATCAATCACGATGGCGATGATGGGGCGTCCCAGAAAGACGACGAGCGATGAGATGATGATGGACGTACACAATGCAGCGACGACGACGAAACACGAAGGCGGTATTGGCCAGTCATGATACTGAGCTATCGCCTTATGACGGGACATTTAAGATTCGCGCTTACAATATATATATATATATATATATATATATATATATATATATATATATATATATATATATATATATATATATATATATATATATATATATATATATATATATATATATATGTGTGTGTGTGTGTGTGTGTGTGTGTGTGTGTGTGTAGGCTTAGTAATACCTAGTCAACTCGAAGTAGCAAAAGCCGGGAAATATTTCGAGATACGCGGATTTTTGAGATAAGCAAAGCTGGGTGAATTGAAATGAAATATCGAGTTCTTTGCAGAAAAAGCGTTACTACTTACCAGCTCTTCAACAGCACCTTCCAGTCTTGCTTTCCATAAAGGTTTGAAAGAGAAAAAACATACAAGAGACGTTCACCGGCTGGGTTTTGTGGCACTGCATTTTACTTAGCAGAAAAGAACTGCGTAATGCTGGTCTACTTTGCGGTCGCACTCTGGCCTAGTAAGGAGTCCTCTAGCTGCTTGACGCATGGCATAAGCCGATCTTCCCCGCCGCTGCACTCAACCCTCGCTCTCCATTGGGTTTTTTCCCCGCCCGTCACACGTCTATCTTCTAGTACAGCGCATGTCTTTACCGTCCCATGACGTTCCAAAGGGTTACTTGACGAAGTTGATATGCCTCTAGGCTCAGACTTAACGTTCGGGGAAAATATCGGATTTGTGGTAGGCGTGGATAAGCGGGAAAAAAGTCGAGGGACTTAGGCGCGGCCGCACCGCGCGAATCTTGGGAAACGGTACGCGGCGGCGAAATTTTCGTTCTCAGTCAAGATTTCAAGATATCCACAGTTTGGCCCAAATACATAGGACGTTCAGGAAATGGTTTGGGGCGGCGGAAAATTTCAAGTTAACGAAGTATTGTGTATATATATATATATATATATATATATATATATATATATATATATATATATATATATATATATATATATATATACACAATATATCTCTGGGCGCGTGTATAAAACACGCGCCCAGAGTGGGGACCGAACCCACGCCTGTAATCGAAAGGCGTGGGTTCAGTCCCCACTCTGGGCGCGGGTTTTTCTTTCTTTCTTCTGTATATTTAAAAAAAATGTTTACTTAATTAACCGTAGTGAAAAAGAAAAGAGCCTAACCACACCCCTATGCCTCCTTTGGCGTTGTAGACTGCTGACCTATCTTTCTGTATTTCCTCAACGAGCCCCTCATTTCCTTACTATATTATTCTGTGAAAGCCTAGCGAGGGTCTCGGTTCTGGCAGCCTTGATGCCTAGGTAGCATAAGAGGGCTTCCCGCCAGTAACCCGCTCATGACAGGCTGTAGACGTTCGAGTCACGCCGCAGGGGTTGAAAAGAAGGTCCCCTTCTCCCCGTGTAGTCAGAGTGGCGCTGGCTACCACCCTCAAGCGTCAGATACACTTCTAGTAAATATAAATAGCCCAGAAAGTGAAGGAGAACACAGTCGCCCAGATAGCCGAATTGGTAAGGCATTCGACATGTAATCGAAAGGCGTGGGTTCGGTCCCCACTCTGGGCGCGTGCTTTTCTTTCTTTCTTCTGTATATTTTAAAAAAATGTTTACTTAATTAACCGTAGTGAAAAAGAAAAGAGCCTAACCACACCCCTATGCCTCCTTTGGCGTTGTAGACTGCTGACCTATCTTTCTGTATTTCCTCAACGAGCCCCTCATTTCCTTACTATATGTATATATGTATATATGTATATATGTATATATGTATATATATATATATATATATATATATATATATATATATATATATATATATATATATATATATATATATATATATATATATATATATATATATATATATATATATATATATATATATATATATATATATACGCGCATCCTATCCCAGCCTATCTACGCCCACTGCAGGGCAAATGCCTCTCCAATTGCCTCTAGATGCCCACCTCTGGCTAAAAACCAGGGCGGCGCCGGCAGCTGATGACCATCGCTTCTGGGGGTGAGGAATCCGACCAGGAATGCAATCACCGTGTGAAATAACTCTCTATTCAATTCGATTCAATTCTCTAATAGTGACTCAAATAAACGTTTTTTAAATGCGGAGCATTTCTTAGGCTCTCCTGGTCCTCCGTCGTTGATGGCGGCGCCGTCCACAGGCTCACTGCGCATGCGCAACTCTCCTCCTTACACCCACAGCTCCGCGATACTACACTATAAAAAAAAGAAATAGTTAGCGGCGCCCGGCTTCGATCCCACGACTCTCTGGCCGCAATGGGAGGTACGCGGTGCTCTTCCCACTACGCTACAAATCCGGGATAGGAGCAAGTGCTACGAACGCGCCTTATGTCCTGAACTCATCCAAACTACGTCAAGAAGCTACTGATACAACGAAGGCACGCGAAGCTGAACGTCAACGGAAACGACGAACTGAAAACTTTAGAGGGGGATTCTGAATTTCCCGTGGGAAAGCTGTGGCGGGAAGCGCCACGCGCCTTGCAGCTCAACCAGCCCCGTCCGCAGCGCCTCTGATGCTGATTGTGGCAGGATGCCCCTAGGGATTGGCCAACCAAATAATCCATCACGAGATAGGTTCGCGTTCAACCACCGTCGTCATCTTCCCGCAGGGGAACCGCCGAAGAAGAAGAAGAACGAGAAGACAAAGCTGCGAAGAGGAGAGCGTGTGCATTGCTCTCAGCCGGTGCACCAATGTCAACAACCTTTACCTCACCAAAGCTGACGGAGACTACCGATTCTACCACAGAGACAACATCGACAAGAACATGATGGACGAGTTTCGGCGCCTCGAGAACCACCGCCTACTCACCGTAACACAACAGCACTTGCGTGCCTTTGCCACCGGGGTGGGCCCGGACGCGGAATTCCCTCTGGCGCTAGTAAAAACCAGGTCACTCAACATAACGGCAACACAATGGAACCACACGGAACCGCCACGATGCTTCGCATCCTCATCAGGATTCCCCACGGGAAGATGGTGTAATTTTTTTCTGCTCCTCCTTCTGTTCAATATTTAGAGCCAGCTTATTCTTCGGAATTTTCTTTTTTGTCTAGATTCGTAAATTTCTGCATTCGAATTCGCCTGCATTCTTTGCAATCTAGTATAACGGGGTGTACTAGCTCGTTTTCCCTGCACTGAATAGTTTAGAAACGTAACTCTCATGTTGCTTGTCTTCTTCCTCATTTAATAAACACAATTTTGTCCTCCCAGCCACTCTCACTTAGGCTCCCCTCGTCCTCCTCCTCCTCCTTTTTTTAAAATACACCGCGAACGCCCACGCAGCGTCGAAACGTGTGATATAATTAACCAACGGGCATGGTTTATTTCAATAGTCTGTCTCCTTTCTTTAGCGCGGGCGAGAGAGAATAAACTTGAGAAAAAAATAAAATGGAGTCCTCGGGGTGGCTTCCTTAGTCCAGGACAACTTGAGCTCGAGCTACGTCCACAGTGACCAGCTGACGCTGATCCTCGAGGGTGGAGCTGGCCGAGGCTCTCTCCCAAACATCATGGGTGTACCCCGACAAGGCCGTGTGCCCCAGTTCTTACGTCGACTCTCCAGAGACCCTTTATTCGCCAGTTGTCGCGCTCTCACTGTCGCAAGAAGTGTCTATTTGGGGCCAGAGCGCTGACGGCTGAGTGGCAAGTCCATGTTTTTAGCTCGATCAAAACCTGAATCAGCTTCTCCGCGGGGAGGTCGTCAACACGCTGAAACGACCTTGTGCCAATAGTCGCTTTGTCAGAGTCCTTGCCTTCGTTGGTGTAAACTGGTTGAGAATTCCAAGCTCACGAATTAGGATAGCAGCGAGCGAGTTTTACGTCGGGCTAGGAACGTGCTCTCCTGTATTGTGCAAGAAATAGCATGCCCAAAATGAATAATTCTCGAACAGTTGTAGACACGCGCTAACATTTATATATAGCTTCATTTGTTTCCCCTTATGCGTGCTTGGGTTCCTGAATCACCGACTTTCCTATAACCTGGTATTTGATCCGTTAACGCACCCAGCATGGCAGTTAAAAAACACGCACGCCGAAAAAAGGCAGTCACGTCGCTACCGCATTCAGCTGATCGGTGATTCACCTAGTAGTAGTTTTCGTTTACTGCGAACGCCTCTCAGCAATTCATACGAGTCGTCAGCTTGTTTGCGTGCAGGCCTACGAATTGAGAACGGCGGGTGTTTGACGGTATCTATCGAGCGACCAAGCGCATCCAGTGGAACTAAACGAGCACCACCGAGCGGCATAGGCAGACATTAGTAAAGCTTCCTAGGTAGCCCGCAATAACGGTGTTGCTGCGGCATGAACTTAATCACCAAAAACACGCGAAAAGAGGGACAGACTGCCGGACTCCGCATTCTATTTCAACAAACAAACGAACTGGAGGTTCGGAGAGCATAAAGGGAAGAAATTATTTCCCGTCGTAGCATGATTTCGGTAACACCTTGCAGAGTAGATGTATTTCAACGCTCCCCAGCCATTGATATATTGTTATTATATGAATATATTGATATACAGTGCCTTAATTTCTTTGTTTTGTTTATTTATCCGAATAACCGCTATGATTTCACGCTGTAACTTCACGGTGTAAAAAAAATGCAATTCCGTTCTGACGTGAAATTAGGCATATTGGACAACGTTAACTCTGCACACCATTTTTTCCCGGTATCGTTAGTAAGCGACATGAAGCGATGGGAAAACACGTTCCTGGGATGCATCTTGCTTGTTTGGTGCCACCAGTGAACCCTTTTTGGTGCAATACATAGTATACCAACGAAGATACTTAGCACGCGATATATAGTTGACACAAAATTAAAAAAAAAGGTTGTGGACAAATTTTACTTCTTTTTCAAAGAAAAGTTTCCTCCTCCCTGACCGTTGACGTCGGTTATCTTTAAAAAAGACACATGCGCGCACACACTTTTTCACTCTACTGATACACTCAAAATGCATATGCGAATGGTGGGACGGATAAGCTCAAGATACAAAAACGTTTTTGACGGCGTGCGACTATGCTGGCGACCGCGTGCTAATAGCACACACACCGTGACGTCGTTTTCCAACGCCTCGCGCTTCAACAATACGTCGAGCCTCGGGAGTTTTTTCTCTGACATGAAATATATAGGGAACCCTAACCGTACGAGCTTTGTTTAAAATAAATTGCCTTAGAGAAACAGGCAGGCAGACATACCAGTTTTAGGTGGTCCAACAAAGTTTAAGTGGTCCAACTCAGATTGTCGTCTGTAAAAAAATCTGCAGAAATTCAGAGAATTGTCTACTAATGCATAGCATTCATATGCCGCTTGCCTTGAATGCGAGTTTTTTGCAGTTAAATGTTTTGGTTTTTCTCAATCCTGTCCGACCAGTTAAGTCCGTTTACGCTATAATAACGAGTACAAGTGCGAGAGTGCAATTTTCCCACGTTCACCACCTCCCCCTCCCCCTTTCCCGCACATCAACCCTGAGCGATGGGAGGCCTTCTTGTCCAGCCCCGCCCTCAAAGAACAGATTTCGCTGATCACCAGGAAACATGAGTACCTGTAGACATATGGGGCCCGAGAAGAGGGCACCACCCATCAAGCGCCTAAACGGCACTAGAATTAAAAATAAAATTTCCTCTCTCTCTTTTGTACGTTATGTACGTGCAGGAGTCACGCAGTTGCAAGCCCGTATTTGAGTGGCCTTCCTGTTTTTATTCGTTGCTTTGAACGGGGATTATGTCTACAGGTACTCATGTTTACTGGTGATCAGCGAAATCTGTTCTTTGGGGGCGGGGCTGGACAACAAGGCCTCCCATCGCTCAGGGTTGATGTGAGGGGAATGGGGGATGGGGATGCGGGGAACGTGGGAAAATTGCACTCTTGCACTTGTACTCGTTATTATAGCGTAAACGGACTTAAGTGGTCGGACTGGATTGAGAAAAACCAAAACATTTACTGCAAGAAACTCGCATTAGAGGCAAGCGGCATATCAATGCTATGCATAAGTGACCAGTGCTGGCAGTCTTTCAGATGCCTGGAATACTTCGAACTGCAGACTAATTCATCCGTAGCTTTTAAATGATGCGTTGTGCATTATGAATCCTACGGAAGGGCGCTTCAAGTCAAGTGGGACGAAGCGTCTCGGAGGTAGGGGGTGTTTCGAGTCTGAGATAACTTGGGGTTTGTCGGTATCGTAAAAATGAACCTTGAGAGCCCCTTGAAGAGGTGGTATAAGTCGAGTGAGTTGGGAATGACATGAAAGGAACAGACTCGCGGCTGTCGTTCAAGACCGTCTTGAATAATGTAATAATGTGTTGGGGAGTCTCTCTCTCTCTCTCTCTCTCTCTCTCTCTCTCTCTCTCTCTCTCTCTCTCTCTCTCTCTCTCTCTCTCTCTCTCTCTCTCTCTCTCTCTCTCTCTCTCTCTCTCTCTCTCTCTCTCTCTCTCTCCCTCCGCTTATCCTGCATCTGGGCCCGAGGATGTGAAAACATTACTCTCACAGTTGAGAGGGGTGAATTGATTGTCTGCATCATTTACACAAAATTGTATGTTTTTTTTTTCGTTGCCCTTCAGTTTTTCGCAGGATGTTCATGAGCCAGGGTATACTATTCGTTAAGGAAATATAAGACTTGTCAATACTTCAGTGGCGTTTTTATTGTTGAACCCGCCTGGGTGCGTCATGGCGTAGAGGCGGAGATGTGATTAAAAGTTATCTGCCATTGTGAATATAGGTTGGAGAGGAAAGATTTGACGCTTTCACTCTAGGGAGGTAAAAGTGCCTGCAACGATTTTGCAAAATGCAGCTGACAAGTACAGACCAGCAATATCGGTTTATTTAACCAACTGGTCTGTCTACAAGGCGTTCCGTTAGTACGTTCAGTGATAGCATAACCCGACAAAGGCTTTGAATGTTTAGTGCTAAACCACGGAATTGTCGCCTTCTTCTGCGACCAAACATAGTGTGCACGAACCGATCAAACTTCGGGTCTATTTATGGTTTGCCTGTCTGAGAAAGCTGTTGGGACAGCTATGAGCCGCTGCACAATGGCGCCGACCAGAGACGCCGAAAGACGTCCAGGTGCAAGTTATCGGGTGGCGCAGCGTGGAGGCGCGACCAATCCATTAAGAGTCAAAACCGATATCTAACTCTTGTTCCCATGACGCAATCGTCAACCTTATCGACCATACCCACGTATGAACGCACCACGCCACTTAAAGATATACACGGGAGATGAAGGCAGCCCTTAGTGTACGTATCGGAAGGGCGCCCCTCGAGAGCAAACCGCGATATCGGAGTGCATAAAGCGTTATCGGTTCGTACACATATAGCTCCTCGGCAATCACAATGTCTCCCCAGAGGCGTCAAGAGAATCGAAGAAATGCGAAACTGCGTCGAGAAATTAACGGCTGCTTTTCCGGAGACATAGCGCACTGTCGCGCGGGTTTTATCGGGCCGTCGCCACGCTACACGCCGGTGCAATTCTGAGAAGCGGAAACCTAGTACGGAGTCGTCTCTAGGAGTTCCGGCGAAAGATATGAGAACACTGCAGGATAAGTAAGTACTCACCACTCAAGTATTGACGCCGAAGGGTTCGCGAGCTGTGCAAAGTTGGGCAAAGATCAAAATAGAGCAACCAAGAAGAAAAAAAAAAAAGACTCTTCACGAGTTTAAGGCAGGAGAGCTGCGTTTCTTTTCAAGCTCCTGTCCGCAAATAGTGCTCGAACTGCCAAACGCATGATTGTGTGTCACGGGGATATTTTTTGTCATAGTGAAATTTTATTGATTGTGACTCCATTTCGTTTTGTTAGAGCGGATGCTATTTCGTTTTGTTAGATGTTGGGCTGCAAGCACTTGCATGTTATGAGGCGACGAGCGTCGCCTACATATTAAGAGTAGTACTCTTCGAGCTGGAAGCAAGAGCCACGGAAGTGTTGTGCTTCAAAGGGCAGATTCACGTTTAACGAATGAAACTGCCTCTAGGGCCTTGCAAAAAGTTCCGCGAGTTTTGTCGCAGTGCCCCCAAAATGCACCTATCGCTGTCTTCCCCAAGTAAATTTGACGAATAGCGAGACGTGACTTGGTCGTGTCACGGCGCCAAAAAACCATTTTTGCTGTCATATCACAAGCTGGGAACTGTCATTGGCTTACTGTGTCAATTTCATCGTCATGATTGGTCATTTAGGTGCGCTGCGGTAAAGTACACCCGCGCGTGTTTTTAGGCGTGTACTCTGCCCATTGCGTGCACGTGAAAGCAATTTGCCAACGAAATGCCGAAAATTGGAGGTAAAATCTTTGTTATTTTTTTTTACGCTAATCATCCTGCCAATAGGAGCAACTTTATGTTTTTGGATAATGGATTCAACCGCGCTCACGCGACACTATTCGTTGGAGCAAGGTGGGGGAGCGTTGCGGGATTCGATGAGAACGTGATAAAAGAGTTGTAGTTTGGTCAATGTCACCGGGTACAAGCAGAGTCTTTCAATGCTGAAAGACTCTTATAACACCGAGTGTTTTTTTTTTTTTTTTGTACCGACGTTCTTTTCTGCTTGTTGGGAGGAAAAACATGACTCAACTTGCCTATATTTAGAAAAAAGAAGAAGCATATTGCTATGGTCTGGATTGACGTAATACAGCTATAGTAAGCTGGTTGGCGTTTGGTCGTTATTTTTACAGACATGAATTTACAGCACATGCTCTTGTGGTCTGTTTCTGTGCGTTCAATTCAATGTAGTCTGGGGGGATGTTGGAATGCATGCTATACCGTGTCGCTTTCCAGGCAGCATCCAATATTGCGTCGATATTGTCCGATATATGGCAAGCATGACCACTTGTGCCACTTTTTGGTCGGCATAAGTGAGGCATATCTGAACGCTCAGAATTTTGGCCGGTTTTTACCATCCTTCAGTCGTTCTTCATGAAAGCTGGCTGAATCTGGTTTATGGCTTGCCGGCGTCTGCGTTCCGCTGATATCATCATAGCAACCCGATGTGGCGTCTTCATTCGAAGTAGATCTGGCACCGGCAGCGACTGCATTCGAAACATTTCTCGGGCACTTAAATTCGATTACGTGATTTGAAGCGTAAGCAAGCAATATCACTTGTACACTGCTATATCGTGTTTGCGTCTCTTTCTTCGCTTTCGTTTATTCGCCGTTGACTCGAATCACCCCTACAGGCAGACTGGCCGCAATTCACGCGTCGGCTTCCTCACAGGGAGAGCGCTCCTACGTGGGCATTTGTTCTACGCATGTGCCGTCGAGTTCACCTAGCGCGAAGAACGCTTCAGGCTAATTCTTGTTCCAGTTTAGTACGCTGCAGTTGCAAAATTGCAATAAAGAAGGAGGAAGGGGGGATAGGTTAGCGCTGTGGTTAGCGCACTTCGCGGCTGCTCTGGCTAGCTGGTTCAAATGCCACACGAACTCGAATGTGTTTTTGCAGCGAAGTTGTATGTGTCTAATCCACCCACTCCTCGCGCCCGTGTGGAACGAATATTCCGGGACTTGTGGTCGGCATTCAGCGTACGGAAAAATTCATGAAAAACAAAAGAAAAACCGTCTGACGGCCTCTATATATATCTTGATGTGTTTTTTTTTTCTGCCCCTGGTAAAATGCCTTTCTAGCAATGCACTCAGTTTGAAGGTGACGCTGACTTTAAGAAAATCTTGTTTTTCCCCACCGTGAGCTGCGCAGTGAAACATGGCCAAAAAAGGGGGAGCATGGTTCATGGGAGAGCATGGCCCCTGTTTATACTCTTCTCCACCGCCGCCGCCTCTTTCCCGAGTCGTGTGTACTGCTCGCCACGCGCAGCGTCTATCTACCCGTGCTATGTTTATGTGTGCGTTCGGTGGTGGTACCGGTCATGGGGGAAGGGGTGGGTCGTGCAAGCGCAGGACCGTTCTGCTAGGTGTTGCCTTCACCGGTGCTTACTCCTACACCATTGGAATGGCCAACAGCCCTGCTTGTGATGCGTGCGCCACCGACGAGACGATTGAACACCTTCTGTGCCATTGTGACCGCTTCATAACGCCGAGGCAACAGCTCTCCACCCCACTTCGCCGACTCGACGACCACCCCTTTACAGCGCAGATAATTTTGTTTCATAGGCGTTGTCCGTCACAGGCCGAAAAGGCTATAAAAGCCTTACTGCCCTTTTTGAAGGACACGGGCCTGTCTGAACGATTGTAGAACATTACTATAGTGCAGTGCCCTTAGTTCGCCAATTTTATCAGTGGACCGTATTAGTTTTATGCATTTTCTCGTTGTGTGCGCTGTTTATACCGCCTTTCTAGTTGCCTGGTCACGCCTTGTGTTTTTTCTACTTTTCTTTCTCTCATTTTCTCGTTTAATATGTACCGCTGTCCTTTCTTTCCCTTTCATTTCCCGTATCCCCTCCCCCCTGAGTAGGGTGGCCAACCGGACAGTATTCTGGTTAACCTCCCTGCCTTTCTTGTACTATTCCTTCCTTCCTTCCTTCCGTTCTGCTGGGGGGAGATTTCAACGTGGATGTCTCACGGCCCAATACGAACTGACTGCTGTCCTTCGTGGTCGAGCGCTTCGGGTTGGTGTGTTACACAGACAGTAAGATGCCTACGACGGAGGAGGGAAAAGGACATCCCCATGATTGTGCCTTAGAGTAAAACTGTAGTCCTTTCAAGTTCCACCTGGCTAATTAGCTAGAAAGTATGCTCAATCGGAAACTACAAACAAGAGTGTTTTGTTCCATGCCCTGCTTGCACTGCGACCAGCTTCGCTGGTCTTCCTTCCTCACAGAGTGGAAGGGCAGTGATCTTTTATTTATTCGTTTTTTCTATAGAGCGGTGGCAATTTTAGTACTATTCGTGCCGTCGCCGACGACAACTACGGTCACTTTTTGCGTTTTACGAGGCATCTAAGTCTTCCGTCTTAATCACAAAAACTGCACATCAAAAGCACATAACTAAACCAAACAAGTACAGCTGTCATAATTACGGGTGATATTAATATTGATTTAAGGGATATTCATTCGTCGTCTTGTAATGAATATGTATCGTGTTTCAGTTGTTATGGATATAGCAATCTTGTGGAGTCCCCAACACGTGTTGCATGCCAAAGTAGCACTATTATTGATCATGTATTATCTAACACTACTGTATGTAAATCTGCCTCCGTTCTTGAAGTAGATATTTCAGATCATTACCCTGTAATTTTTACCATGTCCAACTGTTTGAAAACAAGGCCTAAGCGTTATGACCAGTCTTACTTTGACTCATCTGCCTTTTGTAAATTATATTTGTTCAGTTGATTTTTCACATATTTATGCGTCGCAGTGTTCGAATGAGTCCTATGAAATTTTGTCTCAACATATTTCTGCAGCAGTGATGTCTGCATCAACTACACGCATCATAACCTTAGATAACTAAATCCATGTTGAGCTATATAAACGAAATATAATATGTATAAGAAACTTAAAAAACAACCTTTTAACAGGTCCCTACATGAAAGATATTCCAAATATGCTTCGGTATTAAACAACGTTGTTTTTGCGGCTAAAAAATCTTACTTTTGTGAACAAGTTAGTGCAAACGGGAATGATTCTAGAAAAAACTGGAATCTTCTTAACAATTTCGTCGGAAGAGACAAAAAACAACCTCCACCGGAACATATATAATTCATAATGATGTTATTTTTAGTTCTCTCGAGGACATTTGAAATGCCTTCAGTGGATATTTTTCTTCATTGGAAAGTCTTAGAATCGAAAATTACGATGCAAGCCATATACCGCGTTCAGCTTACTCATTTTACCTTAATCCTACAGATGAATTTGAAGTATCTTCAGTGATATCAGTATTACGCACGACTGCTAGTGGGGTGGACAACATCCCAGCACACGCAATTAAGCTTGTAAAAGATGATATATCACCTGTTCTTGCCCATATAATAAACAATATTTTTCTCACAGGCGTATTTCCTCACCGACTAAAAATTGCCAAGGTTCTTCCAATATTTAAATCGAAAGACAGGCAAAAAATGGAGAATTATCGGCCCATATCTATACTCCCTTTTTTAAGTAAAGTAGTGGAAAAACTTATCGTTATTCGTTTATGTAAGTATCTTGAAAAGTATAATATTCTCACAAATTCCCAGTTCGGATTTAGGAAAGGCTATACGACTAGCACAGCTATTTTGAAAGATAAGTTTGAAAGATAGACAACAAGTAGTTCATATCGGTAAATTCCAATTCGAAATTAAATCTATAAACCTTGGAGTTCCTCAAGGATCCATCCTTGGACCTATATTGTTTTTATTGTATATTAATGACCTGCCTCTTCAGCTAGTTCACGCCAGCCCGGTGCTTTACGCCGATGATACGAATCTTTTAATTGCGGACCGTAATGAGAGAGCCTTAATAACAAAAGTTAATGAAGAACTCAAACGCTTATATTCATGGTGTTCAGCTAATACCATTCACTTAACCCTCAAAAGACAGTTTACATATTATTCCACTCAGAGGCCAAACGAGTAGAAGAGCTATCTTCTGTTATTTATAATTCGTCGGTTATTGCACGCACTAAAAACACAAAGTTTTTAGGTATTGTTATTGATAATCATTTAAAATTCACTGATCATATACGATTAATCATAAAAAAGGCGTCTTATGGATTGCATGTACTTGCGCGATTTCGACATTCTTTTACTTCAGATATACTTGTCAACTTATACTATGCATTCGTACACTGCCACATAAATTACGGTATCGTAGTCTGGGGCTGCACATATAAAACACATCTGTTGCCTATTCTCCGGTTACAAAAACGAGCACTTCGAGTTGTTATACGTTGTACAAGTAATGAAATAGTGAATATGTTTGAATTTTTTGATGTACTTAATGTTTATAATTTAGTAACGTATAACATAGAGCAACTCATGTTCCAAATTCTTCAACAAAAATTAAATATAAACACTGTTTGCTTGCAACCTTCTCATCGATTCACTGATGCGATCGCACAACGTCTTCTGTTGCCTAAAATTCGTACCAATTATGGAAAAAACACACTAGAATTCACAGGAGCAACTTGCTGGAATGGTCTGAATGCCGAAACTCAGAACCTTACTTCTTTTATATTGTTTTAAAAACGTGTCAACCAACATCTTATGTCTGAAAATTGCATATGATAGCGTGATTATTGTTCTTCATTTTTATCCTTTTTTGTTGCTGCAATTGCCAGTACCAACTTGTTATAAAAGTGTAGTATTACTTGGTTGGGACCCTTTGACAACATTGTTCGGTCCCTGTGTACATTGTATGTATATCTGTTTTGGTTTAAATAAATAACCCTCAACCCTAAAAAAAAAAGGTAGAACAAAACAAATGTAATTTAACAACAAAGGCAGCTTAGTTTCGAGGCTGAGAGGTCTAAAGCAACGCACGAAACCTCTGCTATGTATATATATATAGCAGAGGGTATATATATATAGCAGTTGACACAAAAGGACAAGAAATGTAGGGTACGCTTCGTCCTCCTTTCGAAACCTTGTGAAATCGGGAAAAAATTGGGTCGGTGGAGTAGTGTGTTGCGTGCACTTACATTGTCATGCTCCGACCAGCCTGATATTTGCCCTCGTCGTTCTACCGCAAGCCCAAAGGCGCTGGAGTATTTTCTTGCGAACGAAATCCGCGTTGTTGTCAAGTCGTGGCTTCCCTTGGCTATTGTGTTAGAGGCAACATTACACCGCAATGTCGAAGAGGCTGGGAAGCCACTACATCTATGCTTTTCCAGCGTTGCTTGCGAGACAATAGCATTAATTTCTCCCGTAAGTTGGCTCGAGGAGCTGGAAGGCTTTCTGAACGCTCATAAGGCCGATCGAACCCAAGAATTACACTCATTGTCGTGGTGAACAGTCTCTGAGACGCTAAAGGCAACCCTGACATCTAACGATTCCACCGAGTCTAGACGACTGGTACTTGGACTTCTGAGCTAAGGGTCCCTCGGACAGTGCGGTTAACAACACCATTTCACATTTTAAAGAAAAGTTCCTTACTAAGGGTGCATGCTCCTCATGTCAACTTACGAAAACTTCAAGAGCAGCTGCAACGTTTATCTCATTCTCAGTCTTAAATACATGTGGACAACTATTGTTTAGGAATCATATTCAACTGTCCATACAATACAAGAGCGGCTATTGATCTAATTAGTCGCCAGAGGAGGAGGAGATCGCTATTCTTTAAAGTCAGCTATATTCTCTGTGGACAGTTGGCGGTCTCAATCCGACGTTTCGCTTGCATGTTTACATTCACCATTATTTTGCTCCGCTGTTATATAAATAAAGCCTATCAAACCAATAATGTTTCAGGTGCGTAAGATTGTGCCCACGAGGATAATTAAGGGTTTGTTGGTGGGTAAAACGTTTTTAATGAGCTTGCATGGGCTTCCAGTTGATCCTTCGCCGTTCATCTTCAGATCTTCCGAGGGTCACGGTCAAGGGGTTGGGAGGAGGATGGGATCTGATTGCGAGGCATTAGGTGGTCAGGTCCTGAAGTTCTCACGGAGTTCGTGACCTGAGAGTAACCAGGAAAGGCGGCCATGATTCTGCGCAGGTCAAAGGCAGTCACATAAACAGGCGTAGACACAAAACCCGGAAGCTAACATCGCGTAAAACACGGCACACCTGCGTCGCACAGAGCACCGGTGTTCGTCCTTATCATTGGGCATTTGCGCCGCGTTAGCAGCTAGACGGCTGACTTGTTTACTCGATGCTGTATTATCGGCTGTCTACTGGTTCGTTATGATAACGACAAGCTGCTAGTTTCTGCGTGCAGCGGTGGGCCGCGGCATTTTGTGACGCAGCGTTCGCGTGTGGCGCACTTCCCACGCACGTATTGGGACAGCGGGTCATATCAAGCGCAGCCATGAGTGAGAAGGGTGTCGTGCGGGCCTCTGAAGTATGCGGAGAAGGGCACTAGCTCCACATACACCAAAGGACTACTACCGATAACTATTCGTTCCGAGATACACAACACGCTCGCAGGGCTTTGCTTGTCAGCTTTTTCCCGAACGATCAGACATTTTGTACCACAGCTGAAGGAAAAAAAGAAAGAATTAACAGGACAATCGGTACATCACGAATCGGTACGCTCGCGGAATTACAAAGTTTTTTTGGTAAATTTTGAATTGGTTTCTTGTTAGGCCTTTTGAATCTTTTGCATTTTTCGCCTTTTTTGTTTGTATGCATCGCCCCTCCCTTTTTCTTGGGGTAGGGGGCGTCCTGAAACGAAATCTTGTGTACGCCATTGGTGAAGACGATGTGTGCATGGCAGTGGTGAGTCGCCAAGTACTAGTTTCCCTTTTAGAGGAAGAGGTATGAGAATGGAATGCTCGCCTGCGTGATATTGCGATTCACTTGCTTCCATACAGTAAATCGTCTTCACCACGTGCCCGCTTAAACCGCTGTTTATGGTGAAAGGGTAATCCCGTCGAACTAACGAACAAGCATCTCCAGCATTGTTGTAACCGGTTAAGCCCCATTCCCCTTTTTGTGCGTTGTATGTCTGCCTTCCCGGCAGGGTACGGTGAACAAGGGGAACAAGGCTCGAAGAGAGGAAGGGATTGGTATTAATGTCAGAGAATCTTAGGCATTGGCCAGGTGAGTCCGTGTCATTTGGCCCTCACACATTTCGCCGAGTGAGTGAGTGAGTGAGTGAGTGAGTGAGTGAGTGAGTGAGTGAGTGAGTGAGTGAGTGAGTGAGTGAGTGAGTGAGTGAGTGAGTGAGTGAGTGAGTGAGTGAGTGAGTGAGTGAGTGAGTGAGTGAGTGAGTGAACGAGCGAGCGTCGCTCAGCAGCTTCTGTAGCCACGCACCCAGCTTTTTCTCAAAACAGCATCATCTGACCATGCAGACTTTTTCGGCATGCGGTTCATTTATCCGCCTCATAACAGATTCGAGCCGCAAAAACAGCGTGGTTTCGCTTTGTGTGGTCGCGCGCGCGGAAGAGCTGTGAGGAGCTTCCGCTTATATCCCGCCGCAGGGAGCGTCGGAGCGTTGACTGCGGTCTTTCGCCCCTCGGCCCCGTACGGCGGCTACAGGGGTGCTGGTAGCCCACAGCATCTCGGTTCAGTCTGGACGCGGCCTGCTACCGAAATAGTGCCCGCTTAAGCAGCACCGTCTGCAGCCCCGCACGCGAGCCCGCTAAAGCACACACGTGAGCTTCCACTCTATTTCGAGGCCACGCTGAAGGAAGCGGCGCTCTTCAAGTGGCGCCGGTCACCGTTGGCAGTGGCAGCCGGCGCTCCTCCCCCGCCCATCGGATGCGGGGGTGGTTAACCGCTCAATGGCGCGACTGGGTGACGAGGATAAGCTGCACGCTGTTTGTGGGGTTGAGCTGGTGGTTCGTCTAGCCGCAGGTTGCGTCTTGCGTCACGCGCGAAGCTAGAACTGAAGGTTGAACTCACCCAACTATGCAGTATAGGTGTGGGCGCAGCAGTAAAAGGACTGCTTGTTAATTTCAGGAATTATTTATAGAGTAAAGGAGGGCCCAAAGTGGGCCCATCAACACTCCGATGGCTCGGGTTTACACCAACCCCCCTATGAACAGTCGCAGATCACCTTGGTGACTGTACACAGATCTCATAAAGCCGGTAATGGCATCGCCTGATAAGTGTCTCACGTCATGGGCACAATAGGGTGTGTAACCTGTGGGATTCTACATTTCACACACTAGTGATTTCCCACCCCGCAGCCATCCGCGCTCAGCAAACATGCCTTGCGAGCGCCGGCTGCGGACGGGTCCGTTGTCTGCGGAGACAGACAAAGGCAGGAGGCGGTGAGGGCAAAACATCAATGGCAGCATTTATTGCAAAGTGCAAATCAAATACACTGCATACAGACTAATCGTAGGCCATAACGGTAACATTGGGAGCGAGGCATTATACAACGCTAGAGATCGAGATGGTTCGACTCACCGATACCGGAGCAGCGGAGCGCTGCTCGTGCGAGCGCGGTCGCAGTCTGCCAGCTCGTGCGGACGCGTCCCATTGTGGCGCGTTCCCCGGGTCAGGACAAGCGCGCCGAAACGTCCGCGCGCTACCGGATCCCCAAGACAAGAGAGCGTCCCCTCGTCATGCTACGTCCCACCAGACTTCGCCTTACGGTGGCGCTAGTATCGAGGAAGAACTGGTTCTCGGGTAAGGCAGAGGGGGAAAAGGGTCAACGCTTCCACCAGGGCGGAAACAAACCGTCCGGTCGCTGGCGCCCTCCCGTATGGTTCCCGTCGCGTGAGCGAGGCGCGTGTGCACGCCGGCCGCAACGGGAAGCTAGCCAGAAAAGGGGTTCGCGTGAAAGTCGCGATCCCCACAAACCTCAGTGCAGCTAAAGGAACAAGCGTCCAGTAACAAGGTGAATAGAATGCGGCGACAAGCATCCTATCGGCCCGTGTGCAGGAAGCTAAGAGTACGTATGGGTTTTGGGAAACCTGCCACGATCGCGCAGGAGTGATCACATTGCGCTCATTTAATACGCATAGTAAGTGGGACCTTTTAACTGTATTGAATAAAGCACGCAAATCAGGTCGCACGCGAGCAGCCACGAGAGCGTGCTTAAGCTGCCGCAAAAAACACGACCCCCCTCCTATCCATTTATCCACCCATCCACCCATCTAGCTATCCACCCCCCCCCTCTCTCTCTCTCTCTCTCTCTCTCTCTCTCTCTCTCTCTCTCTCTCTCTCTCTCTCTCTCTCTCTCTCTCTCTCTCTCTCTCTCTCTCTCTCTCTCTCTCTCTCTCTCTCTCTCTCTCTCTAAAACCATGTGACTGTGGGTTATTACGGCTGTTACCCTGAGCCCGCCTCACTCCTCCTTGACGTCGAATACGAACCGGAGCGCCAACCTTGCTGTGACCAACTACACATTCCCATCGACCTACCGAAAGCCGAGAGCCCGCTCAAACGTTAACTTCGGGAGTGTCTAACGCATAAAGCAAGTGGGACTGCTTTTTTTTTTCTTCAAATAAGGACATCCCAAATGAAGTAGCCTTGACAACCAATTCGGTTCACATCACGAAAAGGTGAACGCCGGGGGTCTCGCCAGCAAGAAAGGAGAGAGAGAGAGAGAGAGAGAGAGAGAGAGAGAGAGAGAGAGAGAGAGACGAGAGAGAGAGAGAGAGAGAGAGAGAGAGAGAGAGAGAGAGAGAGAGAGAGAGAGAGAGAGAGAGACGATTTGTTGGTAGAAAGGAAAGGAAAGTGCACTGGGGATATTATTGAGCTCGGCAGGGAGCCCACCTGCATACAACCCGGTGCGGGAGGAACGGAAGAGGGGATAAAAGACTGGGGAGGAGGGTGTAATAGAAAATATATTAAAGAGAGAAATAGGGAGAAAAGAGAGATAGAATAAAAAGGAAAAAAAGGAGGGGGGGGGGGGGGGCATTACATAGACGACAGCGGCGCGAGTGTTCGGCGCGAGTGTTCGTTCAGCAGCTTCAGCTGTGTACAGTCGCTGGGTGAGTCCTGTAAGAAAGGAGGCAATCTGCATATGAATCGGAAAGGAACGTTACCATTTTCTCAGTTTCGACGGGAAGTGTGCTTTCTTTGGCATCCTATATTTTACTCCGTTCCATGAATTAGCCATCAACCACGATTCAGCGAGAGGCAGAAGAACAGCGATGTGCGCACTCGGTGTCAATTGCGTAGCTGCAAAAGAAATTTGTCAATTTATTTCCCTTCCGCTGTAAAAGGCGATGGAGCAGCAGGCCACGGTATAGTAAAATCGTGACCAATTGCGGGTGGTGATTGCTCCCGATTGCTGGGTAAGGGCTCCCAAATGATAAATCAATGCTCTACGTGGGAAGCCGGTGGCAGGAGGAGGTGGGGGGGGGGGGGGGGGGGGGGGGGGGGGGGGGGGGGGGGGAGGGGAAGCGGTGCCACTCAGGGGTTTCTCAAGTGTACGTAGCTACATATAAGGTTCGCCTTTTAGCTCTAAGCCTGGCACACTAGTTCACATTTTCTTAGAGTGTGCGCGCATAACCCCGACCTCCCACCCTTTCCTTCCCCCCTCCCCCTCCATGAGCTGTGGGAGAACCTGGTTACCAGCGACCACCTGGACGTTCAGCAACTACTGGCATCTAGGGCATCGGTCGCCCGGTCATCACTTGGATTCCCGGACTGGGGAACCACTCCTTCTTTATGGCCCATTAAAGTTTCGTACTACTACTACTACTACTACTAATACTACTACTACTACTACTACTTACTACTCACGTTTTCGCATCGCCCCGTCAACTGAAGCTTAGAATAGTACAGAGACAATCGCGTAGAAGTTGACATGAAACCTTCTGCTCCAGTAAGGACCTTGGGTTTCGTAAAATTAATTCCCACTAGGGTTACCAGACGTCCCGTTTTGGCCGGGTCAGTCCCGTTTTTGAGGTCCGCTTCAGCCGTCCCGTCTTTCTGTCCCAGTAAACAAACATGTGCCGTTTTCGAAGGACTGCGTAGCTTCAAAAATGACGCCAAGCAAGTTGATCAAACGAAAGTGTGCCGATTCGCTACAAGTAGGCATATTTCACAAAAGTGGGCTCAAGTACTTTAATATGACTACCACGAGAGTAAAATTTAGATCTGCTCTTACCAGAGAACGCTTTGAAGTATCTGGTTGAAGACGGCTTTGAAGAGGCATTATTTCACTATAGTGTGCCATTGTCAACCAAGACATTGAAAAGAAACTAGAAGAGTGCAACTCTTCAGGTATTTCAGTCTCTTAGAGACGGTTGCATGCAAGTCTTTAGAGAGATGCGAACAGGGGATGTGCGCTGCACTGAAATTTCTCGCGTCACGGAACTGGCCCGGTGTTTTCCTGGAACAGCGGCTCTAATGGCACGCGTTTTTTTTTCGTTTTATTTCCACTGTGAACTCGACGTGGACATCAACCTGCTGTCAACATTGCGTGCAATGTTACTTGTGCGGCTAAATATTCTGTGCAAGTGCGAAGAATTTTACAACCGAGCATTGCAGGATAACGTCATGCCTAAAAAAGTAATCGTCAGCAAAATACACCAACGAAAGACCCGAAGCGGGACCTTCGAAATGAACGCTCGTTATTTAACTGCGGTTGGGATTGTTCCTTCAGCCTGAATGAGTGCTCAGGGCGAAATGGGACGTTTAAAAGAATTACTATTCTCACATTAATTTTTTTTCTCCCAATCTCAACCTATTGACTTAGAACCATTTTGCCAGTGAAAAACGGACAGGGACCTAGAAAGAAGTCGACTCACCGTCCCGTCTACTTCTTTCTAGGTCCCTGTCCGTTTTTCGCTGGTAAAATGGTTCTAAGTCAACACCAACTAGCCAAACTTTCAGCCTTAACTCAACCTTTTGTCTTTCGTACGCGTCCCCCCCTTACCCCCCCCCCTGCATCCCCAGCCGCTAATATGTCGTCCCGTTTTCTATCGCCACAAAGATGGTCACCTTACTAATGGCCCGCTGTAGGTTCGGTACATTTGTCTCAAGGCAATAAGCGGTGGTGTATTCCTATACCGAGGACGGTTGCAGCCACCCGTCTTTGGCAACCCTTTTAACCAGAAGCCATGAAATACAAATCGTGAGCGCTATAGGCAAAGAGTTGCCCCTAAATCACGCTGCGCGCTGGGCGGAAGGGTACACAGAACGCGTCGTTATCCCTGGATAAGCAGCCCTCTGGGACGTAACGGGAGGAAACGCGGAAAGAACACGGTTAGCGAGTCACGACTGTGACATTGGCGCCGAAGAGAATCGTGACCATCGGGCGCCGGCGCGAAGGTGGGTGGAGCCTCTGCTTTTCTTCTTTTTTTTCCCCTCGGGTAAACACGCGGCAGTTTCGTCTTTGAGATAACGCTTTCGAGCTTTCGTAAACAACGCGAAAAAGAATGAAAGAAAGGTTAGGAAGCTAGCTTCGCGCGCCTCTTTTCCGTAAAGCTTTTTGAGGATTGTAATGCGGAAAGAAAAATTCCTCTACAAGGAAACCTGAATTCGGGATGAGCTCTGCTCCACAAGGAATTGAAATAAAATTCACGCATCTCCACGAAGTGAATAATGACGAGTGGGCGAAACACTGGGGATCGTTCTTACCGTAAATCGTCCGTGGCATTGCCCACTCGCGCATCCAAATGAGTGACAACGCGTGTGTACAGAAAATACAATTCCAATTTAATTCAATCCGATACAATTCAACTTAATCCAATCGAATCCAATCCAGTTCAATCCAATCCAATCCAATGCCCCTCGCGCATGCGCAATGTACACAGAAGCCAAGCACCGGACAAACCGAGGTCCTAAGGGACTTCGCCCCTAAAAGTAGGGAGATTTGCTTTTTGCTTCGATGAAAGAGGTCGACCGGACAAATAAATGCCCACGATCAAAGATCTGCACTCCGCCAAACGAAGAAAAAAAATGGCCGCGTATCTGCTCCTTTCGTTGCAAATGTCGTCAAAAGACGGTAGTCTTTGTAGACATTTGCCAAGGAAATGACCCCCTTTGCTTTCCCGCTCACCTCTCATGCTGTTCC
>NW_027526295.1:175607222-175656458 GCF_048455015.1 Haemaphysalis longicornis
TCCACCAAACGAAGAAAAAAAAAAGGCCGCGTATCTGCTCCTTTCGTTGCAAATGTCATCAAAAGACGATAGTCTTTGTAGACATTTGCCAAGGAAATGCCCCCCTTTGCTTTCCCGCTCACCTCTCATGCTGTTCCTGTACCGTCGCGCTCATTTCGAGGCAAACACTCTAAAGGTTTGCGCAAGGCGATTTGAATTTATCGCGTTCCACTGCTACAGGCCCGGTTCCTCGATGCCAGCGCTGCAGTACGGCGGAGACGCGCGTGAATGGAGGTGGCCGACTAAAAGGTTCATAGAACCGCGTGGCCGTGCTCCACGTGCGTTCCAAGCAGAACGTGGAACCTAGCTAGTAGAGCCTTTCGTTGATGTTGCCGCGTGATTTTTCATATGCCGCCAGGAGGCGGAGGTTTTCTGCAGTAGATGTAGAATATCATTTGCTATCGAAAAACCAAGCATCTATTAATTTTTTAATAAAGGAACACTGTAAATATCCCTTGTGTACTAATTTCCTGTCTTATATTTGCGTAATGTATCGTTCTTGTTCAACAAAGTTGACAAGTATAAACACATAAACCGGGCTTAGACGTTTACATTTGCCTGTGAGTATATAAGACTATTGCGCAATTTCAATTTTACTTTGGCCGGGTGGCTGAATCGAGTTACAGCCCAAGAAAGACTATCGTCTTTAAAAAAGGCTGACACCACGAATTCGTGGGAATCAGCGTAAACAAAGCTTTAACCGTGGCATACCTCGGTTGAGCTTGCGCGTTCGATTTTTTACAGTGTTTATATTGTAGTTGGTTCTTCCTATTGTAGTTGATTTAGCGTAGTTGATTTTTCAAAAATGTGAGCACTCGCGAGTGCGTCGAGAAAGGAGAAACTTATCAATTTTCCTGACGACACGTCACAAGATTTAAACGCAGGAAACATGATACTCCGGAACTGATGCCATGGTCTCTACCCCAGCCGGCCCCTCGGGCGTAGTACGAGGAGGCCAGCGTTATCTATTCTAACTTCCCCAGGCGCCCCCTTCACCCCCCCCCCCCCACCCCCTGCTGCTTGCTTACGCAGGCCAGCTTTATCTGGTGTAAGATAAAAGCTAGCGACCGCAGCCCTGCACAAATGTAGTAGCAGCAGCCCCCTGAAAACCTGGAGAACAGCCAAATAGAGCTTCGAATGAAATTTTTTGGTATGAGGGGAGCGGGTATACAGATAAATTAAAATTTGAAGTCCAACGCACATGCGATCCTAAGCTTTGGAACGTCAAGGGTTATCGACTGATTTAATCTACCTGTTTTGGGGGTCTGCTGTTTTTCCTTGAGATTTTCTTTCGTCGCATTTCTTTCTATTGCATCTTCATCAGTACAGGCGTCGTGGCTGGGAAACTAACACCTGTGTCCGAGCTTAGCGAAATTCTTTATCCACAGCGTCGCACCTGTTTGGTAAGTGACAGTTTTAATAATGCTTCGTCAGAAGCCACCGCCTTGAACGACATACAGTTAGAAAATAATGGTAGGATGTTTGAAGAAAAACAAGGTTTCCAGTGCGCGACCGAACTAAGGATTTTGGGAAGAAATAATGGAAACAGACGAATAGTGACAAACTGATACAAATTCAAAAGAGTTTTGCGCTTGTTTCACGGGTCGCGTAAACTGTTGGTACGCTGTGGAGGACGAACTGGAGGTAGTACGAAGTTTCAATTTGCAGGGGATGGTGAACACGCTATAGTTGACGTTACGGGGAAGGGTTTTCATTGTGTCGGTAAACTATATGTTTTCTCAAGAATTAATAGTGCGAGCACTTGAAGGCGTCATGCAACCGTTATACTCGTGATTCCTGCTCAGTGTTTGCCGTGTATATATTTGGAGGTTCTTGGAGGAGCTGAGACCGTCTGGTGGACCTCTAAAGAAGGAAAGAATGAAAGAAAGAAGTAAACACAGGCAGACGGACGGACGGACGGACGGACAGACAGACAGACAGACAGACAGACAGACAGACAGACAGACAGACAGACAGATAGACAGACAGACAGAGAAAGTCTGCAGCGAAAGCTTCGCAGGGAAAGTAAAACGTGCGATAACGTCGACAGCAGAAGCGCGCCCTGTACTTCACAGAGCAGGCGCGTTGCGTATCGTCGGAGCTCTGGTGTCAATGCTCCCATTTTGCTTGCACCTGTTTTCCGCAAGGAAAGCTGCGGCGAAGACGAGGAAGCTATGCTGATATTGCGCGTTACGGTCACCTTCAGGGGGTGTTTTATCGCCTCGTCAGCGAGGCTGCAGGAAGCCTCGTCAGTTGGCCGAAAAGAGCGTGCCATGCATGCGACACACGTATACCTTGCCCGCCTATACCCACACCGTGTCACACGTGCGTCGACTCGGTTTCGCAGAAGCCAATGCTTGGACAAAACCCGGTAAGTAAAAGGGCGCAAAAACGAAGCGAAGACAAGCTGGTACAGCCTTGATTATATGCGCGGGTCGCTCAACCGTATCCAGCGGCGACGAGATGTGGAGGATGAGGGGCGTCGGGCCTGGATAAAGCGGAGCGCGCCGACTGGGCGTCGAAATCTGGGGGCACCTCTCCGCTTCTTCTGCGCGGCCGCGGAGGAAACGTTTTTCCAGATACAGAGAAAAGGAATAAAGAGAAAGTAACTGGAGAAACCGGCAGAAAAAGAAGAGAACGTATCGGAAAAGAGCAAGAGGAAAAGTGCAAGCGAGCAGGGACACGTGACCAGACTAGCGCAGATGAGACGACATCTGAGAGCATGGCACACGAGAATCGCGCGCACACAGGAGACCGGAAAACCCCCTTAAGCAAGAAAGGACAAAAGCAAGAAGTGGGCATGCAAAGAAGAAAGAGCCAGCGAGCCGAGAGAGCCGCAGGTTGTGTCTGGGCTCTGGGAAAGAAACCGGAGATATCCCAGGAGGCTCCTCTCTACGCCCGACGCATTCCCCGATCGCGCCGCGAGACCGAGATCGGGGCCTGCCGCCTATTGGAGCCGCGTTCGGCCGACGGCAGCTGCGGCCGTGGGCGACGTCGGGCACCGCGCACATCAGCCGGTCGTCGGCATACTACACCCCGCCAGGCGACGTCCTGGCGACGAGATCCGTGCGAACGCTATCGGCTGCTGGTGCCAGGCGAGGGAAAACGCCGCGTCTCCAATTTACAGCGGCAATCGCGGCTCGTTTATTGTGCTCCCCGACGTTGATCTGGAACGCAGCCTCCGTCAACCAGCCAGCGCCCAGAAGGCGTCGTCTTATTCTCAGTGCCGCTATTTCCTTTGGCCGTCGCTGTCCTTTTTAAGGCCACTTCGAAGGCAGTTTCCGGCTCGAGATTGCGTTGCGGAAGAGGTCGGCATTGTGAACAGCGTCGGAAGAAGACATGGCTCCCTGGCCCCGCTGATTTGGTTTCGAACAGTTCACCGGTCCACCTGGAAAGAAGGAAACGTTTTTAATGTACAGCCCACACCAGTGTCCGTGTTGCTGAATTTCACCAATCGCTCGTGGACGTAATGCTTTCAAGAATTGGGTGAAACGAACATTCACCCTAGATTCGATCTTGGAACTCCATCGAATCTGCATATAGCGGCCGGCTTGACTGACTTCTGCGAGAAAAAAGAGGTAACCAGCTCGTGTTGCTGTCATCCCCCAGGCTTCAACTTCCAGACAGTAGCTACTTGATTGGAAGCGTGCTTGGTCCTGTTTCGGGAGGCCCTGCTCTGTGCAGAGATTTTGGGGACGACCTCCTCCATTCGTGGTTTCGAGTTGGCGGGACACCATTGCAACAAGTGCGCGGAGTGTGCGGAGTGTGACGTAAACAGCGCGTGAAAGACGGATTTGACCACTTCCGGTTCGGGCTGATTCGGCGCGAAAGAGGAATATTACTTCCGCCAACCCTGTGCGGCTTGATGGTCACAATGGTTCCGAAGGAGGTCATCCATCGCCTCTTCTCCAAGACTCGATCTATGGAGTAAGTAATAATCCTATCTGCCTTACGGGCCCCCTTCCGGGAAATACCAAAGAGCGGCAATAAATGGGGCTGTCGAGGACCGAGCGAATGCATCGTTAAAGAACAAAAAACAAAAAAACACACACACACACACACGTGAAGCCCGCTTGTGTTTTGGAATACGTCGCGGAACTGTGCCGGGGAACTAAGTCGAATGTTACATATAAGTCACGATGGGCTGGAACCCAAATACATAATTAGAGAGTTATAGCACAGCGGAGAACCGGTCCCGGTACGGTACCGAGTAGGCGACCGGCGCTACGGCGCGTGCGCAGAGGTTGGAAAACAGGTTGTGCGCATTCGCAGGTGTACCGGGTACCGTACCAGGACCGGTATTCCGCTCTGCTATAACTCTCTATTGTGTGAACGTCATGTTCGTGGGGAATTCTCGTAGTGATCGAACGCACTACGGGAGAGCCATACGATCTTGGCATGTTCCAGCAATCTTTAGTGAGCGACTAGATGACCTACTTTGTATGACCTGCTTAACTTCACTTCTGTTCAGGAAAGCTGATATGAAGTGCTGAGCAAGGTTTCATTTTGTTGCACTTTTGATTTTCTTTTTTTTTTGTTCCTGCTGCGCTTTGCATTTCTATTTACTCTCAGTCTTTCTCCGGTGTTCTTGTTTTGTATTCGCCCTGACGTTTAATAACTGCACGTTATATGCAAACACCAGCTGCCTGTGAAACTTTCGCTGCTGCAGGGCGTCGCAACTTAGGCCAAGCGAAGAGCTTAAGGTTGCCGCGCCTATGTTCTCGTACATTTATCAGTTATGTAAATCTTATCCTCGATTTTCGTTCCATATATTTTTTTCGTATTTTATTGTTCGTATTATGTTTTATTTATCGTTGTGAATCATTACTTGTATCCAATTGGCATCAGGTTCATGCATGACACATACAAATAGCCGTAAACTAACACGGAAGCTCGGGACAATTGGTGAAGCATGACGGAAAATAAAACAGCGCGAAAGACGAGCACGAGAGACGCCGCTACGGCGTTACCCTCTGTCGCCCCTGTCTTTCGCGTTCTTTTATTTTCCGTCATGCCTACACTTCACTTGACTCCGGCCTGAATTT
The DNA here is from genome assembly GCF_048455015.1 of Haemaphysalis longicornis. Classification (NCBI taxonomy): domain Eukaryota; kingdom Metazoa; phylum Arthropoda; class Arachnida; order Ixodida; family Ixodidae; genus Haemaphysalis; species Haemaphysalis longicornis. The sequence continues at coordinate 175,612,307 of NW_027526295.1, forward strand.
GTTTTGTAGTCCCATCTCATCCGGCTTCAAGGCCCATAATGTGTTCACATATTCATAAAGCATGGTTAGCCAAAGAAGAAATTTCCCCGGGGCACTTAAGTTTGCTTACGTGCTTTGAAAGGGAGAACATTATGGCTCCCTCTGGCGGTATTTATTAAAGAATCCTATGCTGCTACATCGTGTTTGCGTCAATTTTATGAGTTTTGGGTCTTTTGGCACTAATGACTTCGACAGGCAAGCTGGCGACACTTCACGCCACGCCGTCATCAGAATCAGAGCTCCCCGTAACTGGCATGCACTTGTTCTACTCACGCGCCGTGACGTTCACCTGTCACGCGGCACGCACTACGCTGTTGTTCAGTCGCTGCAATCGTGCTGAAGCACTGCCATGGTAACGCACTGGGATCCCTCCTTGGAGACCACGGTTCAAATCGCATGCGAACTCAAACGAATTTTTCATTTCGAACTAGCGGCGGCCGCTTTCTGCAACCAACGACAGTTCCGGCTTTTCGTACAATGGGTCACCTAGCGATCTCGCCTTAAAGCAAAAAAAAAAAAATTAATTCAGTCGCCTTCCACACTGCGAGGAAGGGAACAAAAGAGGTTTGTTTTGTCATTTGCGATTGAGCATATATATACTTCCTGGTTAATTGCCTGAATGATACTTTGACGAAGAGCAGTTTCATTCCAGTGGACAAACGGGGTACTGTCCGTTTCCCTCTCGTTGGAGCCTCCGCATTGACAGCAGACGAGAATTCCACGGTATTTACGACTTAACTGTGAACTATGTAATTTAGAGAGGTAAATAAAACTCGGCGCAATGTTACAGAGTCGTCTTACGAGCCGATTGTCATATAATTCGTTTCACCACCACCATCATCATCATCATCGGCCTATCTACGCCCACTGCAGGGCAAAGGACTCTCCCATGGATCTCCAATTATTCCGGTTCTGGGCTAACTGCGACCAATTTATCCTTACAAACTTCTTGATCTCACCTGCCTATGCAACTTTGTGCCGCCCCCTGCCACTCTTCCATTCCCTAGGGATCCGCTCTGTTACTCTTAATGACCAACGATTATCTTGCCTTCGCATTACATGCCATTACCACACCCATTTCTTCTTGATTTCTACTAATATGTCCTTAACACGCGTTTGTTCCCTGACCTACTCCACTCTCTTCCTGTCCCTTATCGTTACACCTATAATCTTCCTTTCAATTGCTCGATGAGTCGTCCTCAATTTAAGTTGGACACTTAATTCGTTTAGGGATAGTTTAACTGAAACAAGAGTTAGAGCTACTTTCTGTAATGATACTCCCTCCGAAGATGGGCGGGCTTCACTGTGCAACACTCAATGTGGAAAAGCCATCTTACGAAGTCCAAGCTTCACCTCTGAACACAAATGCATTGCAGGGAAGACATCTTTTCAAGGGTAATATATGGCACTAGAATTTGAAGCCCCTAGGACAGATTTTTAATTTTGTTTTTATGATTTTCTCCTTACGCTGAAGGTGTGGCGCACAGTTTCATGATCCCGGGGACTTGAGAGAGCTCCGCAAGGTAGCGCTACGCTCGCGTGCGATTCTTGTCTGCATCGCTATGTTGCCGGCCTAGAGTTTCATACTAATATATGCCAGAGGGAAATCTGGCGCCACTGTCTAGGGGAGCCGAAGTTCAGCGAGTGTTCCTTCAAGCACCGGGCACGCACGTTCCACTTGACCTTGGCATACATAGCTCATGAACAGGCTGAAAAGTGGCCTCCGGCTGCAAAAAAGCGACAATACTACTCTGAAAGATTATTCAAAATTGTTTTGTTATTATAAAAATGAAGCTCCAAGAAATTTACTTGCTAGTGATTATTTAGAAGCTTAAAAAAATTTTACCCTTTTTTTTGTTAATTTTGACCTCGAGACAAAAAAGAAGCCATGACGCTAACCAAGCCAAGTAGGAGAGGAACGTCGCTAGCTGCAATGGCGGCGCCCACGACGGCCCGCGATTGCCGCGCCAGATTTCCCTCTAGTGAATTATTAGTACGAACCTCTATGGTTGCCTCAGATCTGCAGAATTCTAGCCATGGGCATCTTTGCCGTAGAACAGACTGGTTTCCTCCTTACCATCAAACTTTACGCGCGAGTTGGCTTGCAGATTATCAGGTTGTTTATCAAGCTGTAAAATAGACCATGCAGGCGGTGTCAGAGGAAGAACGTTAAGTGCCCAGGCGTCTGGCCGATATTTGATCTCGACATAAGCGTTGCGGTCCTTTACATTCGCGTATCTGCAGATGGGACGACTTCCGGCAGTGGAAAATAAAACTCTTAATCAGTTCCTTTCCGTCCAACCGATTTATTATGCATGTCGTCGTTCCTTGCGCCGACACTTAGCCGAAACTCTTTATACATAAGCAAACGGACTTGTAAGTGAACAGGTCTGATAGGCGGGTTGAGTTACGTTGTTTAATGGGTGGTATTGTAGTTCATTAGACATACATGTGGAGGTCTTTCCAAGGAAGTGAACCATATTTCCGTGCGCGCCCGGCTGTCGGAGTCGTCGTTGATGACGGATGCGGTGTGGACGGCAGGCCCAAGTTGAAATAGATTCTGGTTGGCATGAGGTGGCCGCTGCCAAAGCGCCAAGTCATCGGTCGACCCAGTAAATGCACCCCTCCGTCGAACGACGATGATGATAGAACGCGGAGCTTTCTCGTGGCGGTGGTAGTCAGAGTTTTCACCGAAATTGAGTAGTCGGATAGACGCCGGCTTCATAACGCGAGGGACCCAGGTTCGATTCCGGCCATGGGAAGCGTTTTTTTTTTCCTTCACTTTACCCACGACCATTCTTCATCATCGTCGGAGAAATTTGACTTTCCTGCAGGGCATTTTCGCATTACAGACGCTATCAGTGAGAGCACTGAAGCTTCGCTTTAGTAACAGCCAATGGTAACGGATTACATTCTTCCAACAGCGCGCCTAAAAAGCGACCTTCTCGAATAAAGTTGAAAAGCAAGGCGCAATGTCCATGCCAAGCACGCCTGCTAGCTAGCTCATCGGAGCGCCCTGTGATTAGTAATATGGGACAACGGCGTTGACGGAAACCGGGGTCGGAATGACCAACAATTTGACTTCTGAAATCAGGCCTCTACTGGCCTTTTTGGAAAAGGTCAAATCCCATTAGGTGCGGCGCATTCCATTGCGCGCGCACCAAGAACTCTCGACCGTATACGTCTTAGTTGGCCTCCAGTTTTTGTGGCAGCAGTTTCGCAGAAGTATCAATAGGCATTCTGTAACTAGTATATGCGGTGATTTCGATGTCAAGGTTGTAGACTAACGTCGGCAAAAGACTTGTCGACCCCCCTAACCAAAAAAAACGTTTTCGCGCTCTCATCTCGTAAGAATGTGCTCAGAGATCCTTTGCAACTCGTCATTTCTGCCGTCATTATTTATTTAAGAGCTAAGCAAAATGTCTCAGCGGCACACCAAAAATAGATCTGTGCTTAGTCACTTCCACCGAATCTCAACAAATCGCCCTCCATTTTTTTTTACTGACTTATGCCATTATACGTTATATACACGTAGCTTGGTGTGTTTATAGTACACCAGAAAACGCCAGCCACGGAAAGAGCACGGCTGGGCGGAACAGAAGGTGAGCGCGAGCTCTGCAGAGTAACGGCATGACTAGAAAGGCAAGTCCCTTCGCATCACTCTCCGCGCGTGTTGGCGAGACCAGGTCACGTGACGGCCCATGGAGACCGAGGCGGCCGCGGAGACGCGGCGTCGTCAGCCCGCCGAAGCACCCGTTCTACGCTTCACCGTTTGAAAAATTCTACAGAAGAAGCCGAGGCATACGCTAGGAGGGAGTGACGATGCAACACTTCCAATAAACGCTTTCACTATTTTCTTTGCGGCTGCAAGAATTGTTAAAGCTGTAGTTATCGCCAGCATGGAGCTGCACTGCATGATTTTCTCGCCACAGGAGATCCGCCTTCCGTTGTCTGCGTTGCTTTTGTGGCTTTATAAAGCAAAGCTTTCTACCTCTACCAGCCAACGGTACCTTCGTGGCGTGCAGGACAAGAAACTCCCAGCGCGGCTGGGGAGGGAGAGGGCTGTTTTCACCCACGGAGCAGAGTGTGGATGGCGCGGCGAATGGTTACCCAGCGTTCCCCACGCTGCTCACACCGGCGGGCGCATCGGCGGTACGGCTTTGTCGTCTGCTATAGCGACAGTTGTTTTGGGCCGGTTTTGGTGTAACTTCGCGTCCATTGCGCGCTTCCTTCGCACGGCTGGATTAAATTGTTCGACAGCACCTCCCGGTTAACCCGGACCCGACGGAATTAAGTGGTCGTACGGAAAAATACGTTAAGGATTGGTTTGCAGGGCGGAAAAACAAAATGCAGAGACAACATACAGACATCTGGCCACTAGAGAAGCGCTACCTTTTGCGCACTGCTTGGTGATTATCGATTCGGTTGTGTTTTAAGAGGTATTACAAAAGGCGAAAGAGCAACTGGTTCTGATAAATAGCGATTATAAAAGTTTCCTCAGCTTTCTCGCCATTCTCAAAGATACTAAACAAACTAGTTTAAATCGGTATAAATGGGTATCACTAAGCTCACATGCCTAATTGTTTCGGTGTCTGCGCTTGTGTCGCGCGGTGGTGTAGCCCCGAGCTAGCACATCAGAATGGCTAAGTTCCGCTGTCTCATCCTTCAAAAGATGCTCCACTCCGTTTTATTAGATGCGACGCATGTCTTGCTCTGAGGCATGTCCCTCCTGCGTCGGCGTCGGCGGCGTCCGCACGCCACCTGCGCATGCGCGCCTCTCCTCCGCTCTTCTCTCCGACAGCTGTGCGCAACACTCTCACTCCGTTTCATTATCATAAACAACAGCTGCGTGCGCGCGCTTCGCTCCGCTAGCGTCTGCTCCGGCGCGCAAGTGCGCGCATGCGCGACTCACCTCCCCTGTCTCCTCTCCTTCAGGCGCTGTGAATATAAAGCGGGTAGGGCGTTGCGGCGGTTCAGTCAGCGCTCGCTCTCGTTCGACGCCGCGTGACTTTGCTTGACAACTCCGTGCTTGACTTGATTCTTCCGATAAAGACGTGATGGAAGCGACGGTCCCTTCAGCGAGTGGGCTGACACAATCCAATACCAGCGTCAGCGCAAACGCTCAAGGCAACGTTACGACCAATTGAACCCCCCGATGCGTCGCATCACATCAGGGTTCCCTCGCGGGAAGATGGGCGTAATTTTTCTGCTGTTTACTATCTGCATTAAGATGATGATGGCGTTCTTCAAGATTCTGGTACACTCGCCATCATTAGGCATTGCGTATACAGGTTTGCCAGTTTTTCTAGTACATTTTGCCCGTCATCCTTCAAGAGGTCTGCTGTTATCTGATCCTCACCCGGTGCTTTGCCCCCTTGCATTTCTTTCAAGGCCTTCTTTACTTCTCCTGTCGTTACTGGTGGGATGTCTATCTCCTCTGAACTACTTCCTCTTAAGGTACTCCTGGGCTACTATAACTATTTTATCTCTATTTGTGATGACATTGCCTTGCTTGTCTTTAAGCGCATACACCTGATTTTTCCCCATGCCTAGACGCCTCTTCACTGCTCTCAGGCTGCCTCCGTTCTATACTGCATCCTCAATCCTCTCCATATTTTGCTTCCGTATGTCAGCTGCCCGCTTGTTGATTAACTTCGAAAGCTACGCAAGTTCTATTCTGTCTGCTGGGGTGGATATTGTCACACTTTGCCGTTTCCATACTTTGCCGTCTCCTGGGAAAGTTTACCAGTGTCCTGTCTAGCGATTGTACCTCCGACTTCTACTACACACTCCGTGATAATGCGTGTAAGATTGTAGCTTGCTTCCTGTGTCGTATAAACTGCTTCCTTGGTTAGAGCTGAATATCGGTTCTGCCCTGAATTCTCGAACTTTCTGTCTTACGGTTAGCTCATTGATCGAACTATATGTAGCTTCAAAGACCCACCATTCGATGCTCCCGCGATCACCTTCAACTTGATCGTGACTGCACGCTTTGTTTCAGGTGCGTATACCTAAGAGCTACGGCGCTACAGCCGCGTGCGGTGCGTCGTACAGGCAAATGGGCGCCAAGAGCAAGGAAACAGGAGCGGGTGCTCTCCTCATCCCTCTGGCGGATGCTTAAACGAGCATCCGGGATGCGGGGTGGAGCGCGCCCCGCAGGGTCACAAGCCCTTTAGCTGTGGTCCTCAGCCGACGGGCCTCGCCGCCTGCAGCGTCCGACGCTGTCTAGAAACGACTGTGTGTGCGCGTGCGTGTGGCGGTCGCTCCGGCGACCACTTCTCAAGGTCGGTGCAATTGTCGCCGTGACAGAGAACTTGACTCGTCAAGTAAACCTTCGCTTGTGGAACAAGGACAGAGCGAGCAAATGTGCCCGAATTCGGCTGCTTAGTTCGTGCGCTGTGAAGCGAATCCTTTCCCAGCAATCTTTCCTCTTCGCGCGTGCCGGAGACGCACCACGTTGCGAGGGGGAGGGAACTCTGTGCCCGACTCCCCGGCCGACCCGGCGTCGTCAAGTTCGCAACGGCGGTGGGGCTGTATCTCCCAGAGGGCTACTCTTCCGACGCAACGTGCTCCTCCGTTGGTGCAGCTAGGGATATTCCTGTGAGGTGTATAAGCTAAGCTGCCCTCACCACATAGCGGATATCAAGAGTGGCTGCCATAATCCCAGCCGAGGAAAAGAACTACGTCCGCAATGTGAGTGTCCTGCGCTCAGCTTACTGCCCGTGGCTCTGTCGTTTCATCTTGGGCGGAGAAAATCGCTTGTGGGGGGGGATGTTGTTGTTAGGGGTCTAGAAACACAGTTGGCAACGTCGTCACAGCGCGAACGTCGCTTGAAAGTTTGGTGATGGATGACGGAGGCCTGCAAACAATTTCTTTGCTTATCGTGTAGAGTTATTATTTTAATGACGTGGCATGTACCATGACGAAGCATTTCAAGGCCTATTGGACACTACGGGTCACTTTTATTCAACACTGTAATTGTTTTTTGTTGTTGTTGTTGTTGTTGTTGGCGGGCTTAATTGAAAACCGCAAGAGTAGGTCGTCCTATGCAGGAGCAGCAGACCATGTAGTTAGTTCTGCCTCTTCAGTAATGGTTTAGTACCTCGTACTTTTGAGCCACACACATATCTATCCATCAAAAGGTGTTAATTGGGTGCATACGCCCACAACCTCAATTACCAGACAAGGCACGCACAAGCCCATTCCTTGCCAAGCCCTCATTTCGCTGGACGGCCCCGGGCACTTCTGCATTCGTTTCCACACGATTTGCTCGCTGGAGAATTTAACGATGCCGGAACACCTGTCGAGTTCCCCGCGTATACGCCCAAGCATGCAGTTCGCCCATAAGCCGAGTGCCGCGCGTGAGGCACAGATGGCATAATCGCGTCCGATGGGTGCAGTCGACTGCGCCGGAAGTCACTGTTCTTATGCCTTTGCGCGATTATCCGTAACGCAGTTCTTCTGGCTTGTGCAACTTCCGCACTGCTCGCAGCCGATGTCTGCGTGATCTCGACTCTGCCGTACTGTACAGTCCCCGCGCCGTCAGAAGCGCGACCGTGACCGCAACGACGAACCAGTTTCCTCTAAGCTACGTTGCTCAATATCCCCGGCGCGTCCTCGTGATTGGCCCTAACTGTGATAACATATGCCGACCGGCAGCGAACAACTGCGTATGCATGCACGCTTCCCTATGCCTACTAATGCGGCGGCCACCGAATCTGGCGTAACGTCGCACTTCATTACGATCCAGAAAAGGGGTTTAGCGCCCCTTCTCCCCCCTCTACCTCCCCACTCGTGGAAACCTGCTTTCTCCCGAACGTTATGCTTAACCACGCGTAGCTCGCCTCGTGGTTGGTTGGCACAGTTATTCTATTACGTAGGTTTCACGCAATAACGCATGAACACCGCGTCACCAGATGTTCGTGAGCGGTTGTCCAATCCGACGCTGTATGACACGTGTCCGAACACTGTCGAGTCGTAAGACACACCATGCCGTCTGTATATCGTTGTCCACCTCCGTATTGCGTCCTCGAATCCAGGCGTGTACTCCAATACAAGCGTGTATGCGATACGGGCCAATATCAGGAAGACGCGGCAGGTATTAATAGCATCCGCCAGAACGCGTGCAGGTTCAATCCGCCGTTGCGCTGTTTTCTGACACGCCGTGCCACCGTGGCGGGATAAGCAAGCGGGCCCTTCGGTCTGCCGTGTAAAAGGAGACGTCGGAGACCAGGTAGTGACTTCCGCGTCATGGCGACTCTCTATGCTGACGTGCATTCTATTTCTTTTTACTGGTGAGTACTTGTCCTGTAGCTCTCCCGATTCTCTGGCTTAACGTGCTGAAGATGAGAATTCTATTGGGCGTGTCGCAGCTACACCGGGTATCTGTCCTGTGAAGTTCACGCGGAGAACGGCTTCCGATATGAGCCCTAATCAGCCCTCGTGGAGTTTTTTTAAAATACACCAAGCGTCGTATCACACACGATTTCGCATTTGATAATCATCGGAATAGCATCCACCGTTAGAAAGAATCAGATTCTTGACCTCAGTCGTTCCAGAAGGCCTCTTAGCCACTGCGTCACTGCAGCAGGCCGCATCCCACAACTAATCTCAACGATGCTCTCAACTGTCTACTTAATGGAACCGGGCATATTCAACAGGTTCTTTGAATTGAGGCCTCTATGCTCTAGCCGCAGGCGCCGTACGTTAATCTCTATGAATCGTTACACCATTGCTAATATCAGAGTACTTCAATGCTTTGAAAGACTCTGCTAATATGGTGCCTCTGCTTTTTGAAAAGTTCTCCCCGAATTGTTGCAGCAGCAACAAACTTCGCCTCGAGTTTATTTTTATCTTCAGTCCTCCTCATTGTTGTCCTGCATTCTTTCTCTCCTTGAGTTGGCCTCTTGTCCTCCTTTCTTGGACTTTAATCTTCGCTGCCTACTTACTAAGGTAGTACTGCCCTATTATGTGACCAAAGTGCACCAATCACGTCTTTGCTCATCAGATCGAACGGCTTTGCCCTTAACACTCCGTTGGATGCGGCCACTGCGACTCCAATATTTTCTTCTTTTTATTATACACCTTACTATAAACCTTTTCGATTGTTTCCATACCGCGTATTACCCTTAAATTCTTCACAGCCCCCTCCCCCAACAACGTAGCCGAACGATCACCATTTTTCTTTTAAGACTTTGTATTTTACGATTTTTTAATCTGTCTGTCTGTCCGTCCGTCCGTCCGTCCGTCCGTCCGTCCGTCTGTCTGTCTGTCTGTCTGGCTGTCTGTCTGCCTGTCTGTCTGTCTGTCTGTCTGTCTGTCTGTCTGTCTGTCTGTCTGTCTGTCTGTCTGTCTGATCGCTGGTCCCTAGATTCAGCCACCCGAATCTGGTACAATAATGCCTGCTTTTCAACATTGTTGTGCAAAAAAAAACATTATAGGCACATTTGAGGTAAAACATCGATTCACAGCTGATATTCGCAGTGCTTTTTAAAGCTGATAGTCATTCTTCATCAACGCGAAAATTTTGATCTGTCTGTCTGTCCCTCGACTCAGCCACCCGGCCAAAAGTTAGAATTATTGAACGAGACGTCTGTATGGGTAAAAAACATTGCCGATATAATCTGGAAGCTTACTTCGTACTTGTCCCCTTGTTCAGCGAAAAGAAAACAGGAATATTTCAAGCAAAACATGAATACATAACTGGTATACGCAGCGTTCTTTTAATGAAAAAAAAATATTCCGGGCCATCTTCACTAACGTGAAAACTGGGGAGGGGCGAAGTATGGAGTGTCAGTGTATCTTGGCGCCTTGGCATTTTTGCCCACGGAAATGAGACCGTAACGTGAAACCTGGGGAGGGGCGAAGCATGTAGTGTATAAGTGTATTCTTGGCACCTTGGCATTTTTGCCCCACGGAGATGACACCGTTGGGGGTAGATGTATACAGATTTGCTGTAAGTATCGTGTCTTTAAAGCACGAAGCGTTCTAGCGCGAGGCGTTGTGAAACAAGTGTCCCGGTGTTTTAGCACCGTGACTACATGATACTACGACGACATGAGACGCCGACAGCCCTAGCCCCTCAGTGGATTCGCCCCTAATAGACATGGCCGCAATTTTTTCTATGGGCAGCAGAAAAAAAAATGCGTCCAAAGCAATATCTTAACCACACAATACCAAAAGGTTTGGCACACATGCCTTGGACTCGTGGCTGGAGCGGCAGACGCAACGTTAACAAAACGTCTCAGCAGGAAGAGCGACAGCAGTGCGAACGCGGGAACATTGAATTTAATTAAGCGAACCTTCACTGTGTTTATCACAGGAGGACCGAGACAGGAGAGGAACAGCGTGGGAGGTGGGCTGAAGAGAGAAGAGAGGTGCTTATCCGCTAGTAAAAGATCAGCCGCACAGTAAGCGTATGATGGGGTGCAATAGAGAAGCTCTCCGTGTCAACCACAGCTTACCTTTGTCATTAAAAATTAGGATAAACAATAACGCGTGATTTCGGTGCTGTCATATGCCGCAGGATAGATTAAACTAGCGCAGGATTAGAGCAACTGCAAGTCGGCCGATTTATTATGGTTGTGATGGACCCGCCGAACATACTGTTTTTCGAGAGTTTTTTATTGGAATAGCAGCCAAGCCGCTTTCCCCATATCGCACCTTTTTGATGCCACAGGCTCTGTCCGCTACTTTCGACCCAAAAAAATCGCTCCTCCAGCCACCCAGCCGCATACCTTCCCCGCTTCACCGTTTCCCGTTATCTGGCGGCGCCCTCAATGGGAATGAATCCCATTCACAACCGTCGGCTGCCCCGCTTATCGCTAATTACGCAGTCCTTACGGCGGGACATCGTCGGGCCGACCGCGTTGTCTCGTCGTGCGTCAACGTCAAAAGCGGCTGGTATTCCACGTGCCAATGGGCACGACGAGACCGACATTCTTGAGATAATCTACTCCCGGGAAACTCACGGGCTCCGATATGTGTACGCGCACACGCATACACCAGTGCTAAGTGCATATATACCACATTACAGAGCGGAAGCCCAGTGCGTGTATACGGCGCGGGCGGAAATACTGGGAACCGCTGCGAAGCAAGGCCAGCATGCACCGCGGTAACACCTGGAAGGGACACAGCGTGGAGATGAAGAAGACTTGTGGGCACCGTGTTCCAACTTCATCGAATATCTGCTCTAATAAGAGCGAATTTTGAAATACTTCGTTCTCCCGCTCACTGGAGAGCCAATGGTATCGTAGGAAAAAAAAAAGGGGGGGGGGGGGGGGGGGGTGGCATACACCTCGGCCTTCTGTCGGCGCCGGTGGTGTTGAAAGATGACAGCTACGGATGCGAATGGAACGCGCTTCCTCTTCGACCTCGTGCGTGTGCGTGTATATACAAGTGTGTGCCGTATATTTATAGTAACCTCGCTCAAATGGCGACACGCGTGCATGTGTATGGCGTGTACGCGGTAAGCTTACTCGGTACCGTGCGCAGGATGCGCTATATGGGCCACGCATCTAGGCGGGTACACCACTGTTACGAAACCGCCCTGAGAGCCAGCCATGGAGATTCGGCGAGAGCGACCCGCGATTTTCTTCGGTGAAACAACTATGATTCGCGAGAGTAATGACTGGCATTGAGGAGGTTCCGGTATCATTCTCTTACCCGCTCGATTTTTCTTCCTCGTATGGCATTTCCTGCGCTATTTGGCTCCTTTTCGACGCTTGAGTGGCAGCGGATAGGGGACTTGGTGTGTCCGGAAAGCGCTTTCCTCTCCCCCTCATGCTGGACGACATGGCGGTTCATCGGGAAATTGGATAGCACAGACCACACACACCCGCTTTATTCTGTCTCAATTGCTTTGCACAACACCGAAACAGCGCCACTCAAATAGGCCGCCAGGCTGCCAGATTCCTTGCCTGTCGATATTCTCCTGACTACCGTGGAAGCAGAGAAAATGTTGGTAGTGCATGTAGGGGGAATCATTGTATAGCGTCGCATTGTTGCTGAAACACAAAACAGGCTTACGTGCTGTACGTGTACAGCATTAGTCCTTTAAAATGCGATAAGTTTAGCCTGGTCAAGCCCTTATATTATAAAAGAAAAACTTGTATTGTGTCATGTCTGAAGGCATCCTCAGCTTAAAAAGCGCCGTATGTTGTCCCACTCGCTTGTCCGTGTCCTAGCGCTTCAAGATTCCGTCATGTCATACCAACAGGCCCAAAGCAGCACCCTCGTCAGCTTAAAAAGTTGTACGAACTCTGACAGTCAAGTGTCGTAATTACTCAATCCACACTCTTAGGCAAAAAGGACCAGAAGTTCGTCCTTTTGGGGGACTAACGGCCTTTGCGACAATCATTACTTTCTTTGGGGACTAAATGTGAGGGGACGAACCGTTAGTCCACCACCCGGTCGGTCTGTTCCGATACTCCGCAAGGCCGAACTGCTAAGAGTCGCAGAAAAAAAAAGGGGGGGTCTACACAAGGAAACCGACGCGCTACCACTACACAACGCCGCCGGACGGATGCTGCGGTAGATAATATTCAAGTGCGCAGCGTGTAGTGCTGTGCCAGGTGATGGATTCATTGCAACTGGTGCCGGAATTTCTATCCGTGCAAGCGACCGTGAGCGCGCTTTGCGCTTAGCGCTTTGCCAACTTTAGGAACTATTGCTCAGTTCGATTCTAAGTACAGCCTCAGAATCATAGTTTTTTATCGTAAAGAGCAATCAACTCGTCACCTAGTTGAGATAGATGGCTGGGTGATCGGACGACTCATTTGTTTCCGCACAAATTAGCGCAAACTAAGTGTATTCTTGCTGTTCGATACATATGGTAAGTGCTCTAGGTATCGTTTGTGAAGCGGTCGTCTTTGTGAGTGTCAGAATAGGGAAACAGACCATATTTTCCTGCATCGGCGACATCGAATTCGGTGTTGCTTAGCCTGAAATCTTCGCTAGACGATCGAGACTAGATTAGCGTCGCTAGACGATCGGGACTGGGAAATGAAGCCGGGTTTTACAGTAGATGCAGAATTTACATAGCTTTGGTGCACAAGGCAATTATGTACTGAGTGCAAAAGATAACTTCAAGACGCTTAAGTGTACCGAGCATTTTTATTTTGCAGTTGTTGTCATCAGCATGTAATGCGTTTTTCTCGTCTTAAACATATACATATTCATTACGCTTGGGGATCAACGTTTGCTATTGTCGCTAATATTTGTGTTATTGTTGACGGTCTTGAAATCTTTCATTGGCCGTTATTACCTCGCCCGAATCGTATGCTACACAGCATAACATAACCTCACCGAGATGCGTCTGGCCATCGCGCTTCGCCGCTCCTTGCCATTACCCGCCGCTCTATTAACCCTATAGGCGATTTTCTTATAATTAACATCGATATTTTCTCCCGTGGCACCATGTAAAGGACCCACTGACTGCAATGACTTGTGTTTAGATCGACGGGGACCAACAGTTGGTCCGCATTTGTGCACACGGCACACACTCTGCTACAGATATTCCCCTTGAAGATGAACTGTTGCCCGCGAAGACTAACAGCTGTATTTTAGTCCCTATTTTAGTTCTTTTTGCCTAAGAGTGCATGAAATTTGTAAAAGAACACGTGCTAGCCAAGCGCCAGAATCCATTGATGTGATGTACGCTTCTCAATGGGTCGATCAAAAAGTATACACGTTATTTTTGAGCAAACTATTTCGCATTTATCCGCAAAACAACAAACTATAGGCTAAGCAAAATATCTATAGTTACGTTCCGTGGGCCACCATTTTTATCGTGAACTTTTACTGCTTGTTCAAGCATAGAGTGATGCCACAATACAGAAAAGCAACACGTGAGCGTCACATGCACCGAATACTTGCGGTAATCTTTCAGTTTTAAGTCCCCTGGTAACCTCCCTTCTTTTCTTTACGTTTTAGAGAGAGAGCTCTGAAGGCACTGAGAAAGAGACTGAGGCCGAGTCGTTGAGAAGAGCAACAGTCCCTGAAGGCGGTAATGTTGTTCACCTCAGGCAGGCCCCGTAGACTAAGCCGCAAAGTGGGAGTGGCGAATAGACAGCGGGGGAGTAAAGAGTGCTTAAGAAGGAGTATTAGAAAAAAGAAAGTTCGGGACATCTGGGTCCAGGAGCGCCGAGTGCTGCACCACACAAGTACAGGTTCCACCAGATATGCTGCGTCCGCGCAACACAAATGCGAGCCCAGCAATATTTTATCACAAGGAGGCTGGGCAGGGTCCACAGTTTTACGCCGCCGTATACGCGCCCAGGTGTGCGCGGAAGTCTTGCTCAGCCAGGAATCACCGAAGATTGCGAAACCATGTGCAATCGCGGTGACGTGATCATGTGACAGACGCCGCGATTTGGCGGGCGCTGGAAGACGATGGAGTGGGAAATGACCCGATAAAGGAATCGCATTTTAAAAAGAAAACGCGCCCGCGTTGAGAGGCGATATACAGTCACCCAGGTGGGCAGTATGTTTCCTTTCACATTTGAACGAATTACGTGTGTGTTAATGTCCATGTGGTACCACGCTGAACGACTGAGACATGATCTCTCTGAAGTTCGGATGATTTCAGTGTAGGCGTATCCAAGCAGGAAGATGCCTGGCATCGTGAGTTTACATGCAGTAAATTGAATACCATAATGCTCAAAGCACCCAAAGCAACAAAGACACGAGAGGGACAGATCAGGCCGCTAGTCTAGTGCGTACGTCACTGGTGACGCACTTAGGCTAGCTGGGACAATGGGGTCACCGATAGTCCTATAATAAGAATCATTTCGAATCTGCCCTTGTGTTGATCACACTATGCCTACGCAGCAATTGCCGTGTAATTTTTTTTTTTCGAATGGCAGACAAAGGTTTGGGGTGAAGTACCCGTCCCACTTCAGTGCCCGTGGATAAGAATGAGCGAGGTGCTTTCTTGTGTAATCAAGAAAATGCGGAAGTTTTTTTCCGTAACCCTGGGCGATTTTGTTTCGCGATGACTGCGATCTCACTCGTTTCACGCCTGTGAAATAAAAATAAAAAGGAGCAGAGTATATGTACAGTTAATCGCTTAGAGATTACGCACCTAAAGCGCTGCGTTTTCGGATGAAGACGATCAAATCTAAGAAGAATCACGCGCACACTCTATTCTGACAAGTTTTCGTGGTTCGAATTCTAATCGCTATTTTTTTTTCGCACAATGTTCAAATAGATAACAAATACACCGCCTCAATCACGTGAACTTGGTAGCACACATTCGCGGGAATTGCAATGAGGCAAAGATACGTTGGTGCTGTTGTACGAAGACGAGATAAAAGATGAAGGAAAGAGGCTTGGAGCAGAACATGTTTGTTGTGGGACAACTTTCTGGCGCGCAGTCAGGTTGATTGTAGGTTTTAACGCGCCGACGCAACGCAGGCGATGAGGCGCGCCGTAGTGGAGGGCTCCGGATTAATTTTAACCACCTGGGGATCTTTAACGTGCGCCGAAATCTCGTACACACGGGCGTTTTTGCTTTTCGCCTCCATCAGAAAAGTGGCCACCGCAGCTGGGAATCGAACCCGCGACCTCGTGCTCAGCAGCACAGTACCTTAGCCACTGAACCACCGCGGCGGGTTCCTGGCGCGTAGTCAGAAGCTTGAAATCAGAGCCGCGTCAGATGCACCCATTTCCATCAGTGGTTCTACGTAGCGGACGCAGTGAGATTGAAGTGGCGGAAGCGCACTGAAAAAAGATCACTTTCCCTTCCACCTCAACTGTAGTGTATATATTTTCGCGACATCTGGGCGGAAGCGCACTGAAAAAAGATCACTTTCCCTTCCACCTCAACTGTAGTGTATATATTTTCGCGACATCTGGACTCTCTACGTCAAATGCTGTGATTTTCGACTGTCCTTTCACCATGCGGGATCTCCTTAATGCCTTAGCGTCTGCGAACCGGTCGTCAGCACCAGGCTCCGACAAGATTACCTATTCCACCTTAACCCATACTGGTGAGAACGGCCTGCAGCATTTACTCTCAATCTACAATTCTTCCTGGAGCTCAGGGCGCCTCGTAGCCACTAGAAGATCGGGCTTGTTCTCAAACCTGGAAAGTCACAAGCGGACATGAACTCCTACCGACCAATAACACTTTTGAGCTGCGTTGGCAAGGTTACGGAGAAGATGGTTTTGGAGCACCTGGTCTGGGACCTTGAAAACAGGGCAGTGTATATGCCACACGTGTCGGGCTTCATGAGCGGAGAAGTAGGATAGATATATCCTTATGTTATCACGGTACATAACCCAGCAGATGGTGTCAAAGAATATAACTGTGTCTAGACGTCAAAGATGCCTTTGACAGCGTCGCCCATGATGCTATTTGCCTAGAAATGACGGCTGTAGGTATCAGGAGGCAAATGTTTACGTGGCTAAGTGACTATCTTCGAGACAGGACGGTATATATGACCACTACTAGCGAAGTTACTACCGGTCACGCTATAAGACCAGGTGCTCCGCAAGCAGTTGTCCTTAGCCACATTCTCTTTAACATCTGTCTGGTTGGTCTCCCAAAAGTATTACCTCCTGGTGTGAATATATCATTGTATGCTGACGACATCTGGTGTGTCTGGTGCTCGGGGAGAAACCGCCGAAGCATAAAGCATACGAGCAACGCTGCAACTGGCGATCGGAAAATTGGCACGATACCTGAAAAATTGGGGTCTCGTTCTTGCGCCTGAAAAATGCGCTGCGATGGCATTTGCAAGACGCGGCATGTCTCGTTATGCCCTAACTATAGCAAGCTGCGCCGTACCATATGTGCGATGCCCTCGATTCTTGGGCATTGTCTTTGATAGGTCAACGTCGTGGACCCATTATATTCGGTGCCTCAAAGACAAACTACCGTCTTTCTTGCACATCCTACGTGAAGGATTTTTCAGGCCCCTGGAACAGCAAAGGCAGTGCGGTGCCCGGTTTTAAAGCTCTTGTGTGTGTTTCCTTAGAGACTGTGGACCCGACCCCAGCTTGTGACTGCCTCTGTCGCTTTTTTTTTTTTTTCAGATGTGTGTGTCTATCTGATACCCTTTCTTTCGCTTTTCCTTTTGTATTTGTATTATTCATTTGAACATTTAATACTCAATACACGTTCGCCAGCCATCTGAAGCAGCAAGCCCAGCATTAAGCAGGGCAGACCTTTTCGGTCTCATTAAACAATTACCTCTCTCTCTCTCTTTTTCTCCCGGCGTAGAAGCACATGCTTCCTACCTCAACCACAACAGCACGAGAGAAACAGCGCGAACCGCCTGCTTTTGATTATGTAAGGTCACAACGGGGCCCGGCCCACGAGATTTTAGTGCCGGCACGATGAAGACAGTGTCGCCTGCTGCAATTCAATAACGTTGCTGCGAAGGGTGAACAAGGAGAGAAAGCTTGCGTGTAGTGCAAGCGCCACACATACTCGTAGATAAGAAGGTCGTATACGAGCGACGCGCTTCGCCTTTACAGGGGAGAGTACTGTTACGTGGCCTCCTAAGACGCTGAAAGGGCGAAGCAGCACCACCAGAATGACTACGAAGTACACAGCGAAGTAAACACGCGTGGCGAAAGGCCGCCAGTCCCCTTACTGTCCATAAGCGGTGACGGTGCATTCTGGTGCATTCGTGCACGCCAGGCGAGCCTCTCGATGTCTGGCAACTCTCTCCTCTTCGACGTCATCTGCAACCCCATTTGTGCGATGGGCTTATCGAGGTACTCGCTTGTTCAAACATCCCGTTGCACACAATGGCTGCCAAAGTGGTGCCGCACGTGGTCTCCGTCATACCCCCCTCCCTCCGTCCCCAAATTTCTTTGTACTGTCGTCGAACACCGCTGAACACCCTCTAACGCCTTCTCTTATCTCAAAGGCGTTGGCTCATCCCGCACTCAAGATAACGGTTCGTACTCCCTTTCCGTTCTCTCGAGTGAGCGACAGCGCGGCCCATCCACGATACAGCGCGTAACGACGTCTTGTCGCGGCAGAGATACGCGCCCTTTCCCTGCTGCACGCATGAACGCTACTGATTGCGACCGCAATGTATGCTGTCGGCCTGTGGTGGGCCACCGGGCGCAGTATAAATAAATAGAAAGAAAAAAGAAGGCTGGGCCGCCTCACGAAAGGTCCCGAGCTCGGAAACCTAACATCGCCGGAGAGGGGAGGAGAGGAAGGCAAGTTATATAGGACGCGACACGGCGAGACATTGGCGGTTCGCTCTCCGTGTGTACCGGCGCGCCTCGAACACGAGGGCCCAGAAGAGAGTAAGACCTCAGCGATAACCTCCGCTCACTAGGTGCGTTACCGTGCCCGGCGAGGCACCCGCTCCACATCTCGCACGCGTTTGTTACCCGAGTGAACTCGAGTGAGAAGGAGTTTGGTTCTTGCGGAGCAGTGCGCCGATTCACTGGTGTTGTGGCTGCGTATCACGTGGGGGCAGCTTGCCTTGACTGTAGCCTCGGGAGTGCCGGAGGGCGATGGCAAAGACACTGCCTCCGAGTTCGGCCCACTGGATTCTCGCCGACAGGTCAGTCAATTTTTTTATGCGTTGCAAATGCGCCCTTCCTGGCTCTAGCTCCTTACGCATTGTTCTGTTGTATCCGTAGGCTTGTTTGGAAACGCATTCAGAGTCTCCCTTTCCTAAACCTTTTCTTAATCTTAGTAGCGTTCTCTACTTCCTGGTAGCCTTTTCTAATTACAACCCGTTCTCTCAGTTAATAGAAACCTAAGGTGGTCCTTGTGCGGTTAATTATTACCTTAATATACAATTCGCATACAACAGGGAGCCGGCTAATGGGTCTGGAATTCTTAACTCATGGACATCATTACCCTTGTTGTAGATTGAAGTCACGTTGCCATCATTCTTACAATGCTGATCAAATGATGATCAAATGATGATCAAATGGTGATCAAATAGATCACTATGATTTACCAACTAGCCCAGTCTACAGCTTTACTTACTTTCTTACAATGCCTTCGGAGTCGTGAGGCATTGTGAGAATGATGTTGCTAGATCTTCTAGTCCAATATCTACGTTAATATATTGTTAATCCATGGTTACTCCGCCGTCTCCTGCGACTTTCCCTCTGCTGATTGTCTTGGGCACCTTATTAACCTCGCATTTTGTTACAGTTCGCACTTCATCTGTCAAATAGTCAGTAGAGTCATCAATCCACGTAAAACTTTTCCGTTACTTTCGGCCGCTCATCTATGATTTTTTTTACGTTGCCACTTCTCCGGTGTAAAAAAACACTCTTTCATCCTCATGTTGCCTTTTGCGTGACTTAAGTCGGGGATTTGGCGTGACGTCACAGGTCAGGGTGTCGTGCAGGTTTTATCCACGACAAAAACGCAAATCAGGGGGAAATAACCTTGGGGTGGGTTCCCATTACTTGCAAAGCTGCCTTAATTGACAAAGAATAACTATAATAACAACTATAATAATGTCGGCGAAACCCCTTAGGGGCTGGGGCTGTTGGCGTCACCAGTCGTCGTCGTCTTAATCGTCGTCTCATGTAGTCACGGTACTAAAACACCGGGAAACTCGTTTACGCCTCGCGCTCGAACATAACGCGGGCTAAAAAGACACCGGACACTCGTGTTCGCATCGCACTAGAGAGCTTCGTGCTTCAAAGGCAAGAGACATTTACAGCAAAGCTGTATACCTCTGCCCCCCAACTGTTTCATCTCCGTTGGAAAAAACGCCAAGGCGTCAAGGATACGGTTATTCACTGCGTGCTTCACCTCTCCCCAGGTTTTACTTTAGTGGAGATGGCTCGGGATTTTTCATTAGTTACCGAGCGCTCGCGACATTCCAATCGACTGCTCTTGTGCCTTCAAATTCATAAACAAAGCATACTTTGTACGCGTCACTAAAAAGAAAAATATGCAGACAGCATACGGACAGTCAGTATGGGACAGAAATTTGTAGCCTCACGAAACACCTTGAAGCAAAATTGAAATCAGCCCGAAGAGCCATGGCTAGAGATTTGTTAGGTGTCGTGCTCAAATTAACAAAAAAAGTAAATTTTGTGAGAAATGAGGGAGAAAGAGATGAAGACGCAGAAGGATGGTCAACAGGTGGACGTTGCAATAACAGTGCCGTGAGGAGGTTTCGTCCTGGTTTCTCAGCCATGCACTTAGCTCAGTAGTCGTCTTATAGGTGCGGAGCCAACCATGCCCAGCTGCTAGCGTTGCTTAAATCACTTAACTCGACAAGAACAGTGACATAGAAATAGCGGTGTTTTTACATTTCTTAACCGACACTGTGACCCTTAATGGGAGGCATAGAAAACATATCGGAGGACCACACCACGTGTTGCAGTGAATTTCGGCCATGGTATGTGTTCTTAATTTCACACGTACCAAGTACCCGCGTTTACTTTAGTCGCATTCTCTCTCCATTACTCACTCCTTTCTCTCCTAAGCTTTCTCGTCGTTTAAGTGCAAAAACAAAGCCCTGAGCGAGCATACAGAATCAAGGCCGTTTCTTTAAGTCGGGTTTGAATTAACGGCTGATGATTCACTTTACTCTGTAATGTTGGCGCTACAATGCACTTTACCCAGCCGAAAAGACCGAGCGTATTGTGTGGCCCAGACAACAGAATAATCTACAGAATTATCCTGTGGACCAGACCACAGGGTAATGTTATGTTTCTGTGGACGGTACCACGGCGTAGCCTTAGGCCGGGTTCAGACTGTTGCCGCAACTGTCGTAATAACTTTAAATAATGACGTCATTTCAAATCTCAGCCAACCGAACTGCGTGGCACGCCGTTTCCTTACGTCCATAGCTTACGATATGGCTGTTACGTCGCTAGTCTGAACATAGCCTTATTCGTCTAAGCCGACAAAAAAGATACAAAACATTCTTATTTACAAAAATAATGCGTAGAATTTGGCTTAAGACGACAACTTACAGTAAGAATTCACTTTGGAAAGAAGACTTTCAGAAATTCTGGGGCTCCAGCCCAAGCCGTTCGCCTTAAAACCGGAGATTCTATTCCTGCGCCACGGAAGCCGACGAGCGGGGCCCTTTATTAAGCAGTCGCTCAAAGTGTAACACCACCCTGTGGTCTAGTCCACAGAATAAAACCGAATATTATTCTGTGGTCTGGACCACAAAATTGGCAGTGCGAGCCACAAAAATAGTCGCAGGCTGGCAGGTTTGTTTCCACCGTCGTCCCGCGCACGCGACGACCCTGACCGCACCCTGCCGAGGACGTGGCCAAGTGACAGCGCCTTGACGACGCCCAATTTGCATCGGGACGCGCCCTTGCCTTCCCGACGCCTTCCGCGGAGGCCGTTCTTGGCCCGCTTTTCTTTTTAATGCGAATGAGACGAAAAAACCCGGCAGCGGGTGGTGCCGAAAACCGCGCGTCATGATTTAAATGGCGGAATCGAACCCAGGGACGCGCGGTGACAGGCAACTCCAAACCGGCGCCACGTGTAACATGGCTTTCCAGATACTTTAAATGTGAACGAAATGGATATGAATATGGGGTGCCAAGTGGATAGAGAGAGAGAGAGAGAGAAAGATAAAATAGCTTTATTGTCTGACGGGGCATGAAGTGGGGAAGAATGGCACTGACGGAAGGAATGATCGAAGAGATATTGCGGTTCAAGGCTATGCGGTCTGTGGAGGATTCCTGAAATCACAAGCAACTTGAAACTGGTAGCGATCATCTCGTAGTTTGTGTGTTCCGTGAGATCCTTTAGTAGTTCATGTGTTTGTTGAAGAGAGAGGTGCCGAGGAATGTTTATTCCGCGGGGCACTTAAGTCTATTTTATGTGCTTTGAACGCGAAGGCATTATGGCTTCGTCCGGCGATACGTTAAAGCTACGTCGCGAGTGTCGTGCTGGTTTTACGAAGCTACCATAATGAAAAACCGTAGCTTTACAGTGCAGTGTTCCAAATGGTCCGTGGCCTCGCAGGCACAGAAGACCAAGGAAAAAAGGAAAGCGGAGTGAGAGACGCAAACACGATGCGTCAGTGCAGAAGTATTTGATAATAAGCAGAATGTAAGAGCCATGGGAAATTTTCGATCCCTTTAAGAGAGCTCCTATTTTCATACGCTCATAAGGAACGGGAGCACGCTAATAAATTCAGCGCCTCATATTGCACTGTGCACCAAGCTTGCCTTGAAAACGTCATTGGATCATTTTGATGGTGGGTAAACGCGTAGTGTTCTTTTAAAGCCAAGCTTTGTACCTCTACCAGCCAAGGGGTCTGTCGCGACCGCCAGCATCAACAGAAAGCTCCCGCGAACCAATAAAAGAAACTAGTGGCACCGCTAGGAATCGAACCTGGACCGAATAGAGAAACGGAGCGAGAGCCCGTTGTCTTACCAATTGAGCTACGAGCGCAGGAGGCGACGGGGGAGAGAGACGGCGTACTCACCGAGCACAGCTGCGGGTTTACCCCCTGCGTTCTCGCTGAATACCACGTGATAGCGTCACGCGACCTCTCGTGCTGCTGTGCACTCCACCCACGGCACGTGTAGCGGCCGTGTGCGCGTCTCGCGCGTGCGCTAGGAGTTAGTAAAAATTAAGGGAAGCTGAAACGAAGTTATAAACGCTAGCAACGGCGTTACCAACGACGTTAGCAAATGACGTTAGCAACGTTGTCCAGACGCGCACACTCGAAACGTCGGACCAAGACGTCGACTGCGGCGATGTGTGCGCCGTGACTACGAGAGATGGCATCGCCATTTATACAGGTCTGCATCGCGCCAAACACGCACACAAGACCGACATTAAACGTTTCATGCGAACGCACTGTGCCTTCACTACCGATGATGACGTTACGCACATGATCGTCGTCGGTGACTTTAACGTCGACATTACGAAACCACAAAACCAGTGGTTCGTCCATTTCGTCCTCGAAGAGTTTGGACTCGTGTGCAACACCGATGCCAAACAAGCGACTGCCACCCGTGGAACGTGCATTGGCTTAACGTTCACGAAGAATATAACTGCGGTGAAAACGCAAAGTATGAGAGAGAGAGAGAGAGAGAGAGAGAGAGAGAGAGAGAGAGAGAGAGAGAGAGAGAGAGAGAGAGAGAGAGAGAGAGAGAGAGAGAGAGAGAGAGAGAGAGAGAGAGAGAGAGAGAGAGAGAGAAGCAAACGGAAAGGCCCAGAGGTTATCCAGGCTTAGGGCCCGGATTCCTACTCGACACTGGGGAAGGGGTGTTCAGGGGATGAAAGAAAGGGCAGGCAAAAAAGAAAGAAAAAGAGCAGGGCCGCGCACACACTTTAGTTTGCGGGCACTATTGTCTTTCGGCTAAGTCTGTTTGCTTCATAAAGCGCAAAAGGGCTTTTGTTGCCTTCTGCGAAGTATGAGTGTGCATCACACCTATCATGAGGCCATTCTGAACGTAGAACGTGTTACAGGTACAGTGTAACATGTGATTAACGCAAGCGGGCCGTAGTCGCTCGTGGTAGGTGGTGCATAATGCTTCGCTTTTCAACCACCTCCACAGGGTGGATCGGCGCGGACTTTCTTCCCCTGGCAGAATGAAAATTTTACTGCTTGAACGTTACGAGAATAGTCGGCGTTGATAAAGAGGGACTCCGTATATCTGAGCAGGCAAGTATATTTATACCACAAAAAAAATAAAAAGAAAGGTCCTCACATTGCGAACAAGTTGCAACGGCAGCCGTTCACGTGACACCACTGAAATAATCAGGGTTCCACCGACCCAAGATCCCGACGAAAACAACGTATACGGTGTTTTCTTTTAGGTACGAAGCCCTTTTGGCAAAAACGCCAAGGCGCCAAGAATAATACACTTATATACACTGCATTCGTCGCGCCTCCCCGGGTTTTACGTTAGTGGAGACGGCCCGGATATTTTTTAAAGACGATAGCCTTTCTTGGACTACTTAAACGCTGAAATTTTGCGTCTGTCTTTATGTCTGTCTGACTGTCTGTGACTCGATTCAGCCACCCGGCCAAAGTGAAACAAGAGCTACGCAGTAGTCTTATATACCTAGAGACAAATTTAAACATCTAAGTCGGGTGTCAATGTTTATACATGTCAACATTGTTGAACCAGAACAAGACATTACGCTAATATAAGCCATCAAATCAATACATAAGTGATATTTTCAGTGTTCCTTTACTAAAAAAATCGTCGATGCTTCGTTTTCGCGATTGCAAATGACCTACTACATCGACGGCAGAAAAGCGCCACCTGCTGTTGACCGCACTACCTCCTGGCGGCTTTTAAGAAATCAAACGGAAATAGCAACGAAAGGTTCCACTAGGTAGGATTCACGTTCCGCGTGGAACGCTCGTGGAGTAGGGCAACGTGGTTCTATAAATGTTATAGAAGGGTGCCTCAATTCACGCGCGTGTCCGCCGTACGGCAGCGCTGGCATCGAGGCACCTGACTTGGAGCAGTGGAAAGCGGGAAATTTAAATTGATTTGAGCAAACCTCTAGCGTGTTATCTTGGTAGGAGCGAGATGGGAGAGGAACAGCATGAGAGATGAGCGGGAAAGAGAAGGGAGGCAATAACTTGGCAGGGGCGCCAGTTGACGATCGTCTTTCGTCATCCGCGGAGGTGGCTCAGTGGCTAAGGCGTTGCGCTGCAGAGCATGAGGTCGCGGGTTCGACTCCCGGCCGCGGCGGCCAGTTTTCTGGTGAAGGCGAAAAGCAGAAATGCCCGTGTGTACGAGATTTCGGCGCACGTTAAAGATCCCCAGGTGGTCAAAATTAATCCGGAGACCTCCACTACGGCGCTCCTCATCACCTGCGCTGCGTCAGCGCGTTAAATCCTGCAATCAGTCAATCAAATCAATCGTCTTTCGTCGACATTTGCAACCAAAGGAGCAGATACGCGGTCATTTTTTTCAGTTGGCCTACATTCGAGGGAAGCCTTTTCTCTGTATCTCTCTTCCGTCGCCCCTTACAGATTCGATTCAGCTTTTAGATTCAGCGCCGAAGCTACACCCGGGCTATGAGACGCGTCGGATAGGTGAGGGCTCCGGATTAATTTCTGACCACCTGGGGATCTCTAACTTGCGCCGAAGTCTCGACACACGACCTTATTCGCTTTTGGCCTCCATCAGAAAAGCAGCCACCGCTTCTTTGGGCTCAGCAGCACGGCAGGGTTCTGTCTCCAGCTGAACAGCCGGGCAATGAACGAACTACCCAAAGGAACATCAAATAAGGCTTGAACGGCTTCAATTCAGACCCCATTTTGCGCGCTTAAGGCATACGCGGAAATTATGCGCTACGTAATTCAGGGTTTCGGGTTAACTTAGGCGACCTTGAGTTTTCCGTTGCGCAGCAGACGGTGAGCACAGGGGCACCCTTAATTGTTTGGCACCTGCGACAAGAAATGCGGCCGACAGCGAAGGTAGTCGGACCCACGATCGCTTGTTTCAGAGCGGAGCGACTGAGACGCGGGGATATTGTGACGGGTATGAACTGTTGGCGCGTTCGAGACCCGCGCCGGGTCCGGGCGATAAATCCGTCGAAAGATGGGCAGGTTTCTTATCTCCAGTCGCCTAGAGTGCGGTGAAAGCTGGAAGGTACAGCACGAGACGACAGACAACACGTCCAATCAGCAGAAACAACACACTTGACCCGCAAACATGTTAGCAGCCCGCAAAACAAGCGGTAAACACTTCCGGCGACACCGCCCTTGTAAGCTTGCCGTTTCCTGGCCGACGAGGCCTACTTTGAATCCTTCTGGAAAGCAGCCATCTGTCTCCTTCTCTCTCTCTCTCTCACTCTCTCTATCCTTGCTTTGTCTCGTGCCTTCTCTAGACGGCTTCTTTGTGTGCTTGCACGGGCCTGTTCTGTGTCCGTTGTATTTGCGTATCGCGTGCGCATTTACCGGTATCGGAACCGTGAGCCCTATTTTGAGGAGCTTGACGCCATGGAAAATTTCAATGCGTAAGCAGTCTTTGGCGAGAACACGACGGAAAAAGTGTGGCGTCTTATATCTCCAAATACAGGTACATGGTTGGTCAATTTAACGTTTTTATTCTTAGTGATAGTGCGCATGTAAATGATTGGTACGTTCGGAATCGATAAAGAATTGTAAAATAAAAAAATTAAAAAATTATGAGCCATTCTACTGGTAAATGCCGCAGAGGTGACACATGCCGAAGAGGTGACAAAGACTTTTTAACGAAGGTTTCGAACTCATTTATTGTAAGTCGACATGCTCGGGCGGTAGTTGCGGCCGAAAAAAAAATAATTTTATACTAATGCTTGTATGCTAATTCATTGCGAGAAGTAAATCAGACTACGAAGCCTTCGCGAGTAGCGAAGGCTACTAAGTCTAGTACCACTAAGGCTACTGAGTTGTAGCCTTAGTAGTACTCGCAATTTGCGAGTAATAGTCATAAATTTTGTTCTGGAAATTTTGATAAAAGTTAGAACCACTTTCTGCAGTCATACCTCACTCGTGTATTTAAAGCGGGGAATTCTGTAGCGCTCACACTTTCACAGCGAACTAACTAATTGTGACAAGTTAATGAAAATTGGGTTAATTAAAGAGTCGTTTTAGCTGCAAATCCTTATACAATTGTTTTTTTTTTTTGGCAAAAGTTTTATAAAACAATTGTGAACAGCTGTTTTCCAAAAGCTGAGCGTTCGCGAGGAAGTTGGCTTTGCCGCAGTGTTGCGCGCGCATGAGAAATGCGCGAAAGTCTAGCCACACGCAGTTTCTCTGTAAAACGAAAACGCGTGACACAAGGCGCCGGCAATGCATTCGTGTATGACTGTGAAGCCGACTTGAGAGGATGGGCCTAAGTACGTTGATTTGACCGGATACATTGCCTCTTATGATGTATCCTTTGTGATGCATTTGCGTATAATAGAAAAGCCGACTTTAAATAAACGGTGTTTAGTGTTTTACAGGGCAACAGGGGGCCTTGATATTTTTATACAAAACTGCTATCATTTCCCCTGTAAAATGTCTTCTCAGCAATGTTCTTGTGTACAATAAGGAAGCCGACTCTGAACGGGCTTGGTGCATAGCAAAGCGGAGTCCTTCAACATTAGTAGACAGTTCTCCAAATTTCTGTCCCATTTTTAGGCAGCTGCGGGTGCACGTTCAGAAACGTAACCAGCGACAGCCACTGAAGCTGGTGAAATAGCTCATGTGGGCTTCTAATTAAAAGTGCAGCACTTGCCTTGCTTTAACATGTTCTGATTGAGTACAGGTGCCCCAAAAAGTAAATGGAGCGTGGCTTCGTGAAATAGAATAATTTATATTTAATGCCGCTGCCAGCATAGATAGAATATGTGCGGCCAGATTTAATTAAGAATGACTTTCTTGAAAAGTCACTTAGCGGTTGCTCGCTAGACACATGGCGGAAAAATTCCCTCATAATCTCCAACCCGTGCTCCGTTTACTTTTTGGGGGGCGCCTGTGCGCGCAAGCCGTTGCCCTGCAATACACGGAAATCTTGTAAATGCTCCGTAAAAAGTGCATGGCTACTTTAGGAAATTACAAAATAACGACTATCCTGTTCGTTTGGAACAGCTTGTGAAAAGAAAAAGACTGCAGAAATTTAGAGAATTGTCGAATAAAGCGTAGCATTCTTTTATGCAGATTGTCTAGGGTGTGACTTCTTTACAGCCAAATGTGGCTATGAGTAGCGAAAGACGTTGGAATCTTTTATCTCTTTAAAGTTTTCTTTTGTTTCTGCTCGCAAATGATGTAAATTTGTACCATTATAGCGATGAATAAGTGCCTTTACTTCGCTAGTTTTTTTTTTTTTTCGAGATGCAAGGTGTGCTGCCGAGTTGGGCCGTTTACGCTATTTTTATTAGTATTGCAATGTCCTTTTGTGGAGTTCTTTTTATTTATTCTTCGGTTTTCGAGGGAGACGTATAATATGCATATTTCTGATTTTGTCGGATCATTTTTGCGAATTTTAAAATTTTGTTTATATATTGGTTTTTAAAAATCTGTTCGACCAGTTATCTCTATTTGCGCTATTATAACGATTAGAGGGGTTGCTCCCGCCAATCTTGCATTTTGTGGAAATTCAGGCCGTTACACGGTCCTGGCTGTGCGCGTACTCGGCAAGAGAGAGGGAGAGAGAGAGAGAGAGAGAGAGAGAGAGAGAGAGAGAGAGAGAGAGAGAGAGAGAGAGAGAGAGAGAGAGAGAGAGAGAGAGAGAGATCTTTAATAAAGACTAGCGAGGTTAGCCGAGCCGTCGCGCTGGCTTACGCTAGATGATAGAAGAAAAAGAGAAAGAAAACGAAACAACAAAAAACTACAAAATGAAAATATGTGATTTGGTGCGTCCAAAATTTTCGACCACAAGACTCTGTCCAGTTCTGTGCTCCGAAGAAACTCCAAGAGAGCTTTGATTGCACGTGCAGCCTGACTGGGACCCGACCAAGGCCCAAAACAGCCCTCAGTTAAAGTCCGCACCAAGCTGCCTGCACAAAGATCAAGAATGCTACGCTTAAATGCGAACATCGCTCATCTAATGCATGTTTCCCCAGGGCATAAAGCCGTGGTCTGCTTAGTTTTGAGAGTGGATTCTGGACGTTCATAAGTTGACGCTTGCGTTCAGAGAAAATTGCATTATTCGCACGAAGCACGCATTGCAGGACTTTGTTCTCCGTTTTTCCGTCGTACTTATTTCCTTAGTCATCATCGTCGCCTTTGTGCAGCACTCTGAATTGATTCCCTTTCTTGTTTTTCCGCTATAGTTCTGATACATGCCTTCTAATTTCACCATCTTCAAAAACATGACAATGAATTTATTTACTAATCCAACGAAGGATGATGCTGGACGACGACTAATTTATGGACCAACAGCCCCGCATAAAACGCACGCATAAAGCTCTGTACGGATTCTGATACGGCAGCAAAAATGTGCTACCGAGTGGCTACGATTTCATCTTCGGAGCCCGTAGGGCCCCAGTTCGAATAACCGCATAAGTGCGTTGTACTTTTCTGATCAGCGCTGACAGTGTGACCACACGTACGCACCCAAAAGAGCGCAGAAATTCGAAGATAGGTCTGCTCCTGCGAACTATCTTTCCTGTCTGAACAATCTGGCACTATCGATAGCGAGTATACAGCCCTAAAACACGAACCACGGAGTTTTCGGCTGGCTGCGCAATTCTGGTGGAAATAGCGGAAATGGTTGAAATGAAAAGTGAAGACGAAAATAGGAACCCGAATACGCACCGTCAAAAAAATAATTCGCGTAGATTACGTAATGGCGGGGTTATAGCATATTCGGATATTAACATTTTCAAACTTTGTTGCCCTCCCCAGCTTTCTCGCTCACAATTTCGACTTCTCGGGAACCTAGTAATATCATTGCATTAAACTGATATTTCGTATAGTGCAAGGAGTCAACTTCCATATGAACACTCTAAAAGCACTTTGCCGTACTCTGAATACTTCTTGTCTTATTCGTTGTCAAAATTTGCTGCCCGTGCCTTCCAATGGGATCGTTCCCATGGCTCTAGAACCTGGTACAGCAACGCGCTAAATTTAAAACTGCGTACGAAGCAAGCTTTCACCCTCAATATTACCTGCGCGAAAATACTTGTCGTTACGCTAAGTAACTCCAGAGTAATCACTCCTGAAAGAACTGCGATGAGCGGGAAAGATGCAGCTATGTGCGACCATGCGACAATGTGACTTGCATGGAGAGAAAATGGCGCTATTTTCGTGTCCCAGGTCGTATTTTCGCGTTCGCATTTGTTTTATCCGGGGCTGTACCCTACGGCGTACACTCGGCAGCGTCCAGCGCGCGGGTAGAAGAAAGCTGTTCCTGCGTACGAGCAAACAGCCTACAATTTCCGCGCACCGCTTTCGCGCGGAGGCCGCTGTCGGGAGGTTCGTGCGTTCGTTGCCAAATACAGGCGAGTGCGAGGGGCCCCAGTTTGCCCAATTTTCCACGGAGCGCGCGCGAAACAAAGGATGAAGCGCCACTGCTCGCGCGATGGCCGGCGCCCGCGTGACGGGAAACGTAGCGATGTGTCGCCGCCGCCGCAGGCGTGTCGTTACGCCGTCTACAAACGGCCAAATGTGCCGGCGCGCATGACGTCCGGAGTCGGGTATGCACGCTCCGCCAGGTGTGTAATTATTCGGCCGCCATCGCTGTCCCACACGCTAATCCGGTCGCCCCCATCCTCTCTCTCGACTCTTCGATTACAGTGATGTAACTGCGCGCAGTGGGAGTGGAAGCACATCCAGATAAGGCGCAGGCGGCTACTACTGGCGCGGGACAGTGGCGGCCGCGTTGGGCTTCGCCGCATCGCCGCGGGTGCTAGGAGTTGAAGCCCGTTCATACTTACGACGAAAGCGACGGGACGTCCGTCGCTTTGTCGCGCGACGGTCGTTTTTGTCGAATGGTCGGGACCAATTTTTGTCGCCGCGCGACGAAGCCACAGAATTCCCGTCGCTTTTGCGCGCTTTCGTCGCAAGTGTGATCGGGCCTTTAGATCGTAGAGTTGACGTTTTCCTACTTGTATCTCGTTTTCAACGTATCTCGTTTTCCCTGTCGATGTTGTACAGGTAATGTTCTACATTCTCCACTCATCACTTTAGGCATCCCCCATCTGGCGTAGCAAGCCCTTCGACTAGTAGGTCACATTAAAGCCTCTCTCTCTCTCTCTCTCTCTCTCTCTCTCTCTCTCTCTCTCTCTCTCTCTCTCTCTCTCTCTCTCTCTCTCTCTCTCTCTCTCTCTCTCTCATCATCGTGTGCTTCTTGTAAGAAACGGGTCATCCTGCTGGAGAACGGAAGCAGTAACGGTAGGCGAGTGTATTCGCGCGTGTATCAATGTAAGCATCATGCCTGCAATAGGCTTCCGCGTTCTCGCAGATTCTGTGGGTAGAATAATGACACCGGATTTTCGCCCCAGTTCTTCCGAACACCACAGAATTAAACCACTGCGGTCGCTCGCTCAGTGGCCGAGGCGGTCGGCTGCTAAGAGCGAAGTCGCGAGTTCGTTTGTAGTTCCGTAAAAAGAGAAGCTTAGAGACGACGTCATAGGCGGAGCATGTTAAGCATATTAACTGCTCAAAGTTAGTGCGACGCGCTTCACTACAGATAACATAGTCATGCGGAGACGCACTTCGAGACCCGTAACGCAAGCGACGGGTGTTGAATTTGATTAACATGTCGCGTCGCCTTGCCTGTAGACAGTTTAGCACCCCGCGGCTGATATTTTCCCTAAATTATTGTTGATCGTTGAAACGTATAACCATAGTTGTCACGCAAACTACAATCCCGGCACATAAATTAAACTAGGGCGCTTCATACACCCTTTAATTTTTGTCTCCTGGGTGCAACCACTTTGTCAGCGCGATCATATGGCTGCACCTTTTCATCGTATCTATTTTATCCCACCGCACACATCTCCCTGTAATCAGGTTGCCTGCGTACGTACAGTGGACAGATGAACGACCGGACAGTAATGAAACCGTTGCGGGTGATGGTCCTGTGGTGCTGTCGCCGTTAAATTCTGCTCACGGAAGTGAAGGCAACGTCTCCGCTAAGCATGAAGCGATTTCCGTCAAGCTATGTCACGTAGAACACTTGCGTGTGTCTACCGTTAGCCAATCCACGACGCGTCAGGGCCTTGACGCAAGTCCCACTGACGCGCTACGGAGGATAGAGCTCGGAACGAATGCGGCTGTCATGGGGTGCTGCTACTATGAGGCACGGCGGAGGTCGCGCCCGGCCAATTGGCCAGAGACCCGGTGTCGCCAGATGCCGACGCAGCGCCGTCGAGTCTGCAACCTTGGAGGGGGAGAAAGTGACCGGGAAGCAGAAAAACGGCGCCGCTGCGGGCCCCGTTGTCGGTCACGCTGGAAGGGGGAAATAAATTGCGAATTGCGGTCTCGTGACGCCGCGCGACCTTCTTCGGCCAACAGTGATTGAGCTCGCGATCGCTCAAATGCGGCGCGTAGATTGTGGTATAGCCGTCTGCTTTGTTCGTAATTTGTTACGACGGCAGGCACGCTTAAGGAGGCCATGGAGACAAAATACAGCTTTGTTCAGTTTAAAAGAACGGGCCTTTGGTAATTCACTCGAATCCATTCTAGCCTCAAAAGGCGTTTCTCTCGCTGGAAAAAGACTCAAATTTCGCGCCGCAGTGACGTAATACGGGTAGGAGAGACGTATTGTGTGCCAGCCCTGGGCCTCCTCGATTATCAGTCCCGGATCGTCCGCGGACTGCCCGAGACGCAATCCGGCGCTCAATTTTCCCATGTATTCCTAGAGACTTCCGGTTCGAAGGCAGTCCTCGGACTGCCCGCGAACGGTCTAGGACTGGTAAATCGAGGAAGCCCACTAAAAATATCTGTCACTGCGTTAACTGCACGTTACCATACAAGTGACACGATCAAACGAAACTACAGAGGCCGCACTACAGTCGCCCAGTCGTTTCTTGGCGGTGGGGTAGGTCGACGGCCGCCAATCGCACAAACAAGATCCCCTGACGTCATAGACGATTCGCCAAAATGTGGCTGTGGAATCCCCATTGCTTAATCTGTTAAGGTTATGACAAAATTGGTGTCATTGTTATCGGGAGAAAGCAGTCTTTTTTTTAATGAAAAAACTTGCATTTTGCCTTCATGGTCCCTTTAAATTCACAACAGCTTCCCGTCGAGGAAGAAACTTTAGTTAGAAGGAGGAGAATTTGAATTTTAGGAGGAACAAGCATTTAATTGAGCAGTCAAGAAGCAAGAAAAAGTAAAAAAAAAAGAACATAGCAAACTTAAACCAAAGAATCAATGACAAAAAAATTGGTGGGCTGTGCCGTTTATATGGTGAGGGGTCTCACAGTTGTTTCTGTTTCACGCTGTTTGAGTTTCGTTCGGTTGCGCACACTCACGAAACGAAACACGATCGGCAGGGGCGCAGTGCATGAAACTGCCACGTAGCGCCGGCTGGCGGTGCTCACGTGGTTGGGGGTGGGGAGCAGCTGTGTCGTGTTCCTTGCCACGCCCTTTCTCTCCTCCTCCACGCTTCGCGCCCTCTCCCCTTCTCCGCGGCTATAATGCAGCACCGAGCTCCGACGCAACACCCTCTCCGCCTCCTTCGCACCGCGGCCTCTTTCTCTACCCCGTTTTCTGTCCACGGATGATTTCGGTTCGCGGACAATTTCTGACTCGGGTGCGACCCCCTGGAGCCCGTGCGGGGGTTTCATAAAGGTACACAGCTCCGCTTTAAAATTAAGAACTCGAAATGCCATGGGCGCACTTTACACGACCCCCGCCATATTTTGTTAATTTTTATTTTCTTCGGCGATATTGCCGAAATGGCTTCTAGGGAAGAGCAGACATCGAAGCCGTGTAAGGCTCCAACGTAGCTTGCGACAGAAAATAATTGTCTTTAATCGCTTTTTGATGGTAGGCCTACTTCCCCCCCCCCTCCCCCCCCACCCCCGGAGGTCTATTTTACTGAGGGAACGGGGGAGGACGCGTCTCCCCACTGCGCACCACAGTGATAATGGGCTATTGGCCAGCTCGAGCGAAAAAAAATAGCTTATGATTGCTTCGTTAATGAGGACACTTGACTCAAAACTCTTCCGAAGCTGTTTCGTCTCCGTCGGTCGCACTTACAGCCAGCTAGTCCGTGTGAACCCGTCGGTAAAAAAAAGAAAAAAAAAAAAGGTACAGAGAAGGACGCAACGAGAAAAGAGCAATAAGGAGCGCATAGCAACGACGCACTGCTGCGGGCGATCACGCACTGTCAAACTGAGTTCGCGGCAGGTTCAACGCACTCCCGGGCGGCGTCCTCCAGGGCCCCCGCTGCTGTTGCGCAGCCGTTGTCATTGTGTGAGGCGAATGTCGACGACGGCCTTCTCCCCTAGCTCCTACGGCTGAACAGCATCGATGAGCTCCTAAAAGGGGCCATGAAGACAAAGAACAACTTTGTTCAACTTGAAAAGAACCAGCCTTTGGTAACTCACTCAGGTCCATTCCACCCACGAAATACATTATTTTTAACCGAAACAAACAAACAAAAAAATACTTTCAAATTTCGCGCTACGGGGACCTTATATGGGCAGGAATGACGCAATACCAGTCAATACTGGGCCTCCTCGATTTACCAGTCCTGGACGGTCCGCGGGAAGTCCGAGGACTGCCCGCGGACCGGAAGCCTCATAGGAATACATGGGAAAAACGAGCGCCGGATAGCGTTTCTGGCAATCCGCGGAGGATCCGGAAATGATAATCGAGGAGGCCCACTAACTGTACTCTTTTTATCAGTGTGTTAGCTGCAGGTTATCATTCAAGTGGTACGGTCGAACGGAACTAG
The DNA here is from genome assembly GCF_048455015.1 of Haemaphysalis longicornis. NCBI lineage: Eukaryota > Metazoa > Arthropoda > Arachnida > Ixodida > Ixodidae > Haemaphysalis > Haemaphysalis longicornis. The sequence goes on from NW_027526295.1 coordinate 175,646,621, forward strand.
AGCCCCACTACAATCACCCAGTCACGTTTGTTGGTGGTGACTTCGGTCAGCTGCTGCCAATCGCAAGAACAAGATAGTGTGACGTAGTAGTGAACTCGTCCGTATGTGGTAATGGAGTCCCCATTGCTTCACGTGTTTCCTCTAATATCTCCATTATTTGTTTGAAGTTTGGGATAAAACTGATGTCATTCTTATCGAGACAAGGTGGTTTTTTTTCTATGAGCAGAATTTGTAATTCTCCCATAGAAGGTACAAGGGGCTAAAAACAACGTCATCAGTCGTGCATTGTGCCAAGTGGTAAAAATGACGAAATGTCGGTGATTGAGGCGTCGGGTGGCCAATGAGAAGACGCTGTACACAAGGTGTAATGAAGGCGGTATTAGGACAGCGCTGCCACGCTACCGCTGTTGGGCCTATCTCGAAGCAGCTGTCCTTCGAGTGAGGTTCTTCACACCACCGAGTTTCCGAGACTAGCAACGCCGCGGCGAAATCAAATGCGGGAGCTTGCCGACCTCGTGTATGTGCTCGACGTTCTTTCCGTGTCGACGAATGTTTGGAACGTGGCTGCTAAGGCACGCATCCACCGATGAATAGGTTCATGAAAGAGGTTGAAATCAATCATCCGAGAAGGTTGGAGGAGCTAATAAAATAAAATAAAATAAAGCTAATAAAAGGTAATAAAGCTAATAATAAAATAAAAACTAATAGTAATAAAAGCTAATAAATAAAAATAAAGCTAATAAAATAAAACGTATTATCAGCTCATGCAAATACCATTGTGTTCTTATGGGTCTTCGCTCTCCTATGAAAGAAAGGCAACAGTACCTTGACAGTATATCTGTATGGATAAAGGGAAATGCACGCAGAAGGAAATCCTCCGATGAAGAGACGTTTTCAGAGCTCGTTCGCAAATTTTGAATCAGTATACTTTCCCTCATCGATAGGGTCTGTGCATTCCGTGTATATTCAGTTCCATGTCACTGACACTTATTGTGCCGATGAGAGCAAGAGAAATAAACGTTTAATGAAAACGAGCAAAATTTGGTGGTAGATGACAGGGGCACCAGCCCTGGGGGGGGGGGGGGGGGGAGGGGGGGGGGGCGTCTAGCGTCACTTTATTTAGTGACGCTAGGGGCGTCCTTAGTCCGGGATGCCCTGGTCCTGGCTGGCTGCCCGATGAGTAGCGCTCAGTTTGGCGAACAAGGATCATAATAATCAAGCGAGGTCACTCTGTGCAAAGTGATCACTGCGCAGTTTTTATCCGTTGTGATGATGTCCACATAATGTGTACTTCTATTGCAAAAACTGTGCGAACAGTGGAAGGACTGAATACAATGAGAGATATCGACTGGGCGCAGACTCGTAACTGTTTTGATGTCAAGAAGCTACTATCTGCTGCTATCACAACGCTCAGCAAGCGGCACGTATTGGTATAGGTAAGCCCACAAGTGCAATAAGTGAGGTTGGTATATAGGGATAAGCGACAGATAAAAAGATAAAAACGGATAGCTCATTAGCTCGAAACGCAAACGTACCATGGATACAATTGAATTATGTTTCCAAAGCGTGAACATTAAACTTGAATGGATACAAAAACACTAGGAGGCACCGATGTTAAGGCCACAGGAGGGACCGTCCATGATGGTAGTTAAAGAGTGAGTATACAGCAATCATCACTAGAGCACACTTGTTAAAAAAAGCAAATATATACACTCAACATAAAAAAGATCAATATTGATACAGTAAAAACCCAAGAAAAAATATAATGCTAACAAACAGGTACACTAAAAAACTACAATGAATACAACGTCAATCAATTCAGAGAATGGGATATGAATGTCATATTCACAAAAACACACATGTTACCGCAGTTACAATTCAATCAAACGTGAAGTATATGACAAGAAAGTTTTTAGTTTAGATTTAAAAACACGTAGTATGTTACAGGATTTGATATCACGACTTAGCGAATTACAAATCGAGATGGCGGAGATTTGAATCATCTTTTTGCCATAGTTAGTGTGCATACATGGAAGTAGCAGTATACGTGACGTTTTTCGCCGTCAAGTAAGCGCCTTGTCCTGTGTCAAACTTTTTGTTCCCGCCGATCCTTGCTCTGTTTTTTTTTTCTACAGGTCTTCGAGCAACGACACCTTTTTACTGTAAAAAAACGATAGACTGATATACAGCGTGCTCTACTTTCACAGTTGCGATTACCTCATGCACGAAGCTTCGATTACTAACGCACTTACATACTTACATCAATACATACTTGCCTCTCTCTCGTGTCTCACGTCTCCTTGTCCTCAGTCCAGGTCCTGTTCGCATATTTTTTTCCAACTTACCGTGGTAAGTTGCCAACTGGCCTAGAAAGAGTATTGTATTCTGATGTTCGCACAAACGTGTGGTTAGTGTCACTAAAAAAAACCTTATTTAGTGACACTAGGTAGGGTCTAGTTGGCCACGGTTCTGCAGGTAATCTTACAGCAACCAATTGTTATAAGTCTGACAGGTAATGGGTGTCATTCGCAACGTTGTGCAACATTCTACGCCGTAGCAAATGCGGCGTAAAGAAGAAAGAACTGGAGGATAAGCAGTATCGCGCACTTTCGAGCGGGGAAGTCCAGGCGATGTGGGCATTCTGAGAAAAAACACCAGCGTAATCTCTACTCACACATGTTGACGCACCTTTCTCGGCAAGCTCACCAACTAAGACAAGGACGATGCCAAACGCACCGACGGCGATAAAAGCAGCCTCCGTGCCAGTTGTGAAACGGCCGAGAAGCTTTTATGGTTGCTGCCGTTTCTCAGTAGTCACGCACGACCATGTCGTACTCGGGTTCAGGTGCACACGACGATGTCATTCGCCGCCAAACGCTGGCTTGCATGGACTTTGATCCAGTTACGCGACACTGTGCAGTCGACGCCATCCGAGGCAGCAACTATATATATTGTGAGCATTCTTGACCACACTCCCGGCGGTGGAGAATTCCGGAGGACAATTCCTGCACTCCATCTTCATCTGTGCATACTCATCAGCGCCAAGCCATGCGGCACTGTTTCATCATCATCTACGGACATGATCATCATCATCGTGGGTTTGGGGTGCTTGCTGCTAGAACGCCTCAAAAAACGCCCTTCCTGGCTCTCGTCTCTCAATATATAGCCTTAGTTGATTCGGCAACTCCTAGGTCAGAAGGCTGACGCGCTAAGCAGATAAAAGTGAGTCATTACGCACCGCTTTCATTGCAGAAATAAAACAAAATAAACAAGTTCTCATAATGCTGGCAGCATCCAACCCTTTGCTTCGAAATGTGGCCTACTAAAAAAATAAAAGAAGCCGGATATTGTTGGATAAGAAGTGAACAAAATAGTTACTTTCTAGCGCAATGAGTGTGCGAGTACACGTGCTCTCGGTCTCTTAAATGCCGCCCTGAGGCTTTTGTGAGCGTGTCGCCACTGACGACGTCATGAAATTGCTCTAAAAGGGTTGTGAAAGGTAATTGCTGCACTTCGACGAGCTCTTCTCCCGAGAAACAAAGTGGGGGTGAATTGGCCGAGCAAACTCACAACATGGATTACATACACAACACTTAGGATCAAGTTGGACTATATTCATAAGTGTCTTCATTGTGTCTGTTTAAAATTTGTAGCAATGGTGACATGTCGCCCTTAGCTGAAGTATGTATACCGAGGCTTGAAATGGCTTGTTGACCCTGAATACTTATCGTTTGGCTGAAACAATTCAGTTACTTCTAGGGTAGGTTTATATTTCGTGGCTACCTTCCTTACCGCAGTAAGTCGCGGTTTCACCGAATGTCCGTAATACGGATTTACAGAACGGTGATAAGCGTCGTGACGCTGCTTTTTTCGCGAAATACTGTAGAGAAAATTTTAACTTCTGTCTTTGGGTTCGTACTATTTAAAGGTTTTTGTTTTAATTGTGGTTGTTTTTGAAATTGCAAAAGGCGTCGGGCGTGGCGTGGCGATGCATGGTAGGCGCTTGTGTGGAAATACCAATCGTCCGCACTCGCGCTAGGCTACTTTTTCTTAGATTGCAGCATATTCCAAAAGGTTCAATGTTTAGTTTACTAGATTTCACTTAACTGCGCAGTTCATAACTGCTGCTTTAACGCCGTGAAATACGAGTCTGAAATGTACGAAATTAAGGTGTAGTAGTATCCACGTAACTGTCACTGGCTCCTCTTTACAAAAACCTTTACAAAATAAAACAAGACCCTGCATGTTCATAAAATACCCAATGACTACAACAGTCAGGCACGAAAAATCGTTCGTCGACTGAAACTCATGTCACGCCTGAGTGAGCGCCCTTCACAACTCCCAATTTCTATTATTGATTGATTGATTGTAGGGTTTAACGCGCCGACGCAACGCAGGCGATGAGGCGCGCCGTAGTGGAGGGCTCCGGATTAATTTTGACCACCTGGGGATCTTTAACGTGCGCCGAAATCTCGTACACACGGGCGTTTTTGCTTTTCGCCTCCATCAGAAAAGCGGCCGCCGCGGCCAGGAATCAAACCCGCGACCTCGTGCTCAGCAGCGCAACTCCTTAGCTACTGACCAATTTCTATTATCTTCTTACCCCTGTTGTCTCCTCATGCAGGTCTTTCACCGCCCGCTCTCTCGCACACTAAAACAAAGCAAAATGACAACGTATGCGCGCAGAGTTTTGATTATGACTGTAACGGTCACGGTGGAGAATCGCAATTTGGCTCAAGCATTTTGGAATGCATTTGTCGGAATGGCGATATGCAGATTCAAACGCGAAATACGCAAAATTAAAATAGCTGCTGATTACTTTGTTATACCAACAAATTCCCACCGAAAAGTTTGAACTCTTTCTAAGAAAAATGATCCTCGCTGCAACTGAAAAGATGTATATTGAATTGAATTTTGTACAATCGAGTTTCAACTGAACGGGCATAGTTGATCACGACATACAATTGGAGCTGACGTTGAATTCGACCTCGCGGTCGGGCCTCACTCGGTGACGGTAGATAGTGAAGAGGATAGCAGGCTGTGATTGTCTTTCGGGCGTACACACGCATTCTCGATTACATTTTACAAGCAGCTTTTCACCTTATTTCCCCGAGAGAAGATATTTCAGCTACGCGGCGCCAGCACGTCGAATGCGCGCAAGCCATGCGTTAAAAGTACTCCTCGACTTCCACAGGCTGCAGGTATTTTTTCATTGATTCCATCGAAAGTGAAAGCTCATATTTACATTCTTGGTACCAACATATACTGCAGCAGGTGGCGCGACGGCCCCTATACACGTTCGTTGGTTTGTTCCCAAGCGAGCGAATCGCGTCATCTGTATGAGCGCCTAATCTATAAACGTGCACTGCCAGCGTCTAGCCAGCGCGTTACACATGTAGTATGCCGTGTCCCCTACTTGTGCTTCAGATAAGGGTTTCAATGTCACAGTAGCAGCAACAGGGGCTACTTCTGTCTTTTCAGGTGTGATGTGCGGTACAGAACATGGATCGCGTGCACAGTATCGAAGTAGTCACGGTTAACTTCACTGTGGTAACAAACTCACTTAACGTATTTTTTTCCTCTGAAAAGTAGAGGAACTAATTATCGAATCGCATACTGCCGTCCACGACGTTCAAGCAAAGTAAGATGTTTTCTGAACTCATTCTGTCTTGCGCCTTATATATGACGTTAAACAGTGGGCAAGCAGTAAAATTTCACTTTGAAAAAAAAAAAAAAACGCGATTAACAGTTTAAAAGTGATGAATGCCTTCTTGCCTTTTTTTTTGTCTTTTTTTCCTCGCCATTTTTATATGCGTTATGAACTTACCAATATTTTGGCCCGCGACAACAATTTTATGGCTTTTAACGTTGTATAAGGGAAGCCCCCTAGGAGCTTGGGCTGTCAGCGTCTCATGTCGCCTCATGTCATCGTCGACGTAGTCACGGTTCTAAAACACCGGGACACTCGTTTACGCCTCGCGCTAGAAGGAACACTCCGGGACACTCGTTTCCCAACACCTCGAACGCTTCGTGCTTCAAGCAAAGCTGTATACCGCTACTCCCCAGCGGTTTCATCTCCGTGGGCAAAAACGCCAACGCGCCAAGAATACACTTATACACTGCGTGCCCTCAGGTTTCGCGTTAATGGAGATGGCCCGGGATTTTTTATTGGCTTTACTTATTCTGCTAAACGGGGTACTTACAGTTCCTAGCGGATAACGAATCTGACCGAGAAGTGGGATGTGGTTTACATTTAACTGAGTAATCATTAAACTCCGAGCGAAACTTGTCTTTGTACAAACCACGCGTAATATGCGCTTCGTGTAAACGCACGATCGTCAAATTGCAAGCGCAATTTTTGCTTCTAAAAACGCGCTTAGTTGCTTTTATATCATAGCAAACGGTCAAACATACTGACAGACAGGCACTGACCGATGTCCAGTCAGCGTTCAAGAACTTGAATTCTCAAATGATTAAAAAAAAACAAAAAACAACAGAGTTAAAACAGCTTTTCAAAGCTCGCTTGTATAGCATTTTAATTTCTTCGTCGGTGTTTAGGGATTACATCTTAGATTGGTCTTTACGTGAAATTTATGAAGGGCCTAACTGATGCTAGCGGTCTTTCGGTGACGTACTATAGTGCGTCGCGAGAGAAAAGGATGGCAACACTACTTTCTGGTTCTGTCGAAGCAAAAGCTTTAATTCCACGTGTTGATGGAGGCGAAATTGAAAGAGCCTCATTTTGAATTTTCTTTAAACGTCGAGCCAAATTCTCACACAAACAAGTTCGACCATATTTTTCAGATTTGTAGTATGATTACTTTTGATTACTTCTGTTCCCTTAATTTGAATTTTGTCGTATACATATTTTGGCAATTATGTTTTGAATGACGTACCTCTAGGAAATCTTGTTGTCGGTGCATTGTGTGCTTTTGCGAAGTATTGTGAATTTTTGAAAGTGTGTAAACCTTTTCTTTGTTTTATTCTCGCAATGCTGTTTTGCTATGTTCAAGGGTAAACTCGCATTTTTGTGGTTACGCTCGCCGCTGAGCCTTGCAGTAGTTTCTTGGGCTCCGTCAAGCTGCTTATGCAGCAATTTGCCCAGGAAACCATCCAGTTTTATCTGGAAATAAAAATTGATTTGAATTGATTTGATTTGATTTCCCCGACGGCGACGCGAGCCGGAAAAAACGAATCCGAAATGGCTGGCTCAGCGCAACGGTTTGTCAAGACGACAAACGACACGTTTTCCCCTCGCATCACGCTTCTCCCAGATTCGCGCGTGAACAATGCTTCCCGCCTCTGCACGTGCGTACCAAACTCCGCAGAACATTTTATGCGCGCCAAAGATACGCACTTCTTTATCAACTATAGCAGAATGGGCAATACGTCGGGCTTACGCGGGAATTTTCTTGCGGTTTCGCCAACGCCGAACGTTAGGCTTATCTAAAAGAGCCTCGTTTCGCCTTCACGTGGGCTCGTCTGCCGACCGCTGTGCCAATACTGCCAAACACGTGCGCGCCGGTATTGACGAGGAGGCGCATCGATCGTCCGACGAGTTTCGCTTAGTCCGCGTGCCCTTGTTTGTCGGCGCACGTCGGCTCGATGTGCGAGAGCGCGTGACACGAAGCCCGGTGTGAGATCGAAAATAGCGTCATTTCATTTGCCCGCTCGGATACGCCCAGATAACTTCCACGCGACGAAGCAGAAAACAAAGAAAAAAAAAAAAGAAGACTAGAACATTGTGAGCGACGATTACGTTGTTAGAACTAAAGAACGATCCTGGAAAAGCTGGAAATCCGATATCATGAACAACAAGGCACCCGTCCCGGACGAGATCAGGAGCAAAATTCGCGTGGACACGATCCCGCGTAACGTGCATCCCGAATAGGCAGACGCAATGCGAGGGCCAAGGCACTGGCGGACCTGCACGCCAGCGACGCGGGCGCCGTTAGTGGATGCTGCCGAATATGCGAGCAGAAGAGGTTTCGCCGTGGTTGTCATCGATGCTGGGGGGAGCATCAGAGCGGCGGCCAGCACGACGAGCAGTACACCCGAAGAGGCCGAAGAGGTGGCCATCGCAATGGCCATCAAAGACCCGGGCTGCCGCCCTGTCCTCAGCGACTCGTGGCAGGCAATCAGGAACTTTGTCCGAGGCAGGGTCTCTGCTGCTGCGACGAAGATTTTAAACGAGACATCGAGACACCTGGAAAGGACAAGAATCAAGTGGTTTCCGGCACACGCAGGGGAAGTGTCGGACACCAACGCAAACCGTAACGAAACCGCACATGCCTGCGCGCGCGAACTAACGTACCGCGCCGGGTCGAGTGGTGATCACTTGTGGTTCAGCACAAGAGACCGAATGACCAGCTTTAAAAAGAGACCACCAAGGCCTATCGGCTCGCCAGACGCGCGCTCCCGCCGCCCTGTAAAGGGCTGAGCAGGGAGCAGGCAGTCATATTTAGGCAGCTCCAAACAAGAACGGTCATGAGCCCGGCTTTCATGCACAAGATTTTCCCGGAGGCACACCCGACGGTACGTGCAGGGTGTGTCGCAACGCCCTCGCGACTCTTGAGCACATCGTCTGGGACTGTCTCAACTTCCCGGAAGATTCTACATCAGGAAGACTTCCGCCCGCATTTGAAGAGGCGAAGCGATCTGAAAACCAAGACCTCCAACTCGAGGCCGTCCAGCGGATCATCGTGGCGTTGGCCAGGCAGGAGTCTTCGGAGCCCGGTAACGGCGGGGGGGGGGGGGGGGGGGGGGGGGGGGGCTCTAACCTTGGTGGCGACAGCGAGGACGACACTGGCCAAGTCTGAAGTCTTAACTTGGACTTCAACTGCAGGCACAATAAATGTTTTCCAATCCCATCCAATGATGTGAATGCTGCCGATTGCGTTCGACGAACTCAAAAGCTAGCTTACGATTCAACGAAGATTATCGCCCTCAAAGTACTGTTCACAGAGTATGTTAAGTTTGAAGTATGCCAGTATGTTTTTAAAGATAATGACCGGATTTAATATCGGGTGCACGGTCATTATCTTCAACTGATATTACTCATAGCTTTCTAATCAAAAACCACTAAGCAGAGCCGTTAAACCCTGGAAAGAGAATGTTCGCCCGCCCGTCCAAATGACTCGTCCATCTCTCTTCGGTCGCCACAAAATCGTTGCCGCGCCGACGCCCCAGAAGTATGCCCGATTGTCAGTAGAATCATAGCTTCAGTGCATGAATATGCAGAAATTCAGAACATAGACTGATGCTTGCTTTTATTTCTTTTGGCGGTTACCTCGCATCAAGCTCAACAGCTTAAGCCTAAGTCTGAAAGGACGTGCCAGGAGTGTCAGATCTCAGAAACCTCGAGGCCACAGTTTGGAAATTGAAATAGTTTTCGTTGTGCATTGCTCCGTCTTCAACACGAACCGACGACTGTTACGATGCCGAGTTTTCCTGTGGTTTTTTGAGTTGTACAGAGTTAAAACATTTTGCCCGCTCTCTACGCTGGCGTTGGTCACTGCATCAGCAGCTGGCGACACATTGCTTAGATGTCGCGCACAGCTGCGTTTAGAGTACCGTTGCACTTGTAAACGCGACGTGTCTTGACGAAGAAAAAAATGTTAAAGAAAAAGTAATCTCTCCTTTTTAGTCCATCGGAAATAAAAGAGTTGCGATGGGACGCCGAGCAGGAAATGATATCAAATACAAAGCCCAATTACACACCATCGAATTGTGAAAAAAAAAAAAAGAATCACGGAACTACTGACGCGTTCCAACCGCAGGGGCTTCGTCGGGTTAGACAGTTTTCAGGCATTTATTCCGGAACGTTTGCCTCCATTGT